>NC_084794.1:127147205-127450235 GCF_963169125.1 Humulus lupulus
GTCATAAACATAAGATTATTTTCAATATAAGCATAAGCATTAGAACATAAGAACATGGCACCCCTATTGTCCAATGATCAACATAAGCATGCAACATAAGATCATGGCTCCTCTACTGTCCAATGATCAGCAACGTAAGCATACAACATAAGATCATGGGTCCCCTATTGTCCAATGATCACATGTGACTTTCCTTTTGGTCACTTACATGGTACCCCTATTATCCATGTTTTACCTAGCACCCCTATTGTCCAGACTTTAGGCACGTCCGCCTTTAATAATGCTACAACACTAGGTTAAGCAAACACAACAAATCCATACATATTTCATAAGTAGAGCCCATTCAGAAACAAAACAAAAATCTAGCTAACTTCCTTAAATTCATAAAAAAAAAATATTCATAAAAAATTCATGACACTCTTTTGGTCAACTTTTATGTCACCCTTTTGATGTAGCCTTATCATTCGTCGCACAAACATATACATTATCATAAAACATTAGCAACATTATAGCGATCCAAGAATAAGTACTATCTAACTTCCTTGCTTCAAGTCCAAGCACAAAACCCAAACAGCACAGGTCCACGTCCTCAAACGCCTAAACATAGCAAGTACAATTTGGTCTCACTCACAATTCATACTCACACAAGCATATCACAAAACTTTTCATAAACTTCATACACTTTCTAAATGCATATGCCGAAACCTATAGATTACAAAGAATTTCACAAAACTCATAATGCATGAAATACCACTAATCACATAAGAATTTTAAACAAATTCAAACGTGAAATTCTAGACTTGGCCGAAATGTACAAAAAATGTAATACTTTGTTTTACAAAATTTTGATAGAAACTCATGTTTCACATTACCTAAAACTCATAACATGTTTGAAACAAATTTTAAAAACCTCTAAGGACCTAAAAGTTGGTAAAAGGACTATTAATACTCATGTTTTTAATAAACCAATTTCTAAACATTCTTTAAAAATATAATTTTTCCTCGAGGTCAATGACCTCATCGGTAACCATTCGTCACAGAGGAGTGGCCAATGGTGCAGCTTCCAGAGATGCAAGAGCCACTAGGACCAAAGGCATAGCTGCCAAGGGAGAGGGCTATGTCTCCCTCTGGCGCTTCCTCCTAACCAAGTTAGATAGGACGATGCTTTCTGCACAAAGAAACAGATAAGGTTAATCTTTGGAGGGAAAAGGAAGGAAATAGATAGGGTTGATGAAACCATATTGCATGCATGGATATCACCTTGGGGTTGTTGACTCCTTTTTGGATGGCGGAGAAAAACGTCGATAAGATCTTGATAGTCCTAGTACTCTTCATTAGTCCATGGACGCCCCTAGATTTGCCACACTCAAGGAGTCATGGCGAGAATAAGGATTGGTTAGGACTAGTTCCCTACCTTTGATGGGCGTAGTAAACAAAGATTGGGGATTTACCTTGAGGCATAGATGATGATTTTAACCCAGCCTCGAGCTTGGCTTTGAGCCCCTCATCCTCTCTAGCCTTTGTGGTGGCTTGGATTGTGAGTACATTCTTTGTGTGCTCCTTGCAAATATGTTGTTTGTACTAGTATTGAGCCTTCGCCGCAATATACTCCATCTAGAGACTCGCCTTGTAAAATGACTTCTTCGAGTCATGAAAGCTGGTGAGGACCACATAGCTTATCCTTTGGCCATCCCAAAGTAGGGCATATTGCCGAAGATGGGCCTCGGTGACAAGGAAGATGAGATTCATCTTTTCCTTAGGGATGGCATTAATTTTCTTGAACCTTTCGTTGTAGGTGTCAATGAAAGGTGTGCGACGGTAGAGACCTGAAAAGAAATAGTTGAGACTAAGGAGAAACTACAAGCGGAGGACTAATAAACTGAATAACCCAAGGAGTAACACTTACCAACCCTGGCAAAGTCCAGGAGAAGAGTCGGGTTGGTCCGCGTGGGTAAGCCACTTGCCTAGAAGAAGTGGTCCTTGTAGTCCCTTGCGTGGTTCTCATTGTCACTCGGGTTCTTGTACTTCATCCCCAGGTGTGTATGCTTCATCAAAGTATAGTACCCATCCTGCTCATCCTTCTTTGGGCATGGTTGGAAGCTGTAGATATACAATATCTCAGATGGGGATGGAACAAGCCCATTCTTCCTGTTGTACAAAACAAATAGCCCGACTAGCACCCGATTTTCATTTGGGTATAGATGGAATGGAGCTATGCCGATGAACTTCAAGAAGTTGACATAGTATTGGTGTAGTGGCAAGGTTGCACCAGCTTGTAGATAAGATGCACTCCAAGCCCCAAGGTTGTGGGTGCTCTCATGCACTCTCTCATTCTCCTATGACAAGCGTACCCACATGTTGGTGGTGTTCACCCCGTGGTGGGTTATAATCCTCTCCAGTGCTCCCCGATGTTTATCCCTTCTAGGGGTCACCTCTGCCTCGAATCCCTCGGCGGTGTAGGTTTCATTCGACGGCAAGGGGCCCATGTTCGCCTCTTCCTTTGAGATGCCTAGTCGAATGGGCCTGTCTGCTGCTAGGGGTGGTCTTCCCTTAAAATGAGAGTTTGACTACTCTCCACTGCTTGCTTTCTCTTCTCAGGCTATCTCTAACATCTCAGAGTCGAATGCGTAGAATGCCTGCTGGTGTAGTTGTTGAAGGTCCTCGAACATCTGAAGCAAGAAACAAAACAATTAGCGTCATGACCCAAAGAAAGATAGGCCAAAAAACAAGAACCCCTAAGACTGCTACTTAGTCAGAGGATAAGGAAGAAAAACTTCTAAGGGACTGGAGTGTCCTCGAGGCCAAAAGATGGTTGTCGGAGAGCACTACCAGAGACTATGAACATCGTCAGAATCTGGGAATTTTCCATATTCGGGTTAAATATCCAGAAATGTGAAAAGTTTCATACAGAGCGTAAGGGGCCATCTTGACTATTTTGAATGTCAAAATGTGCCCAAAAAGGTCTAAAAGAGGTCAAAATGGCCTTCGAAGTGCCAAAAATTCAAAATCCTAGGCATGCACCTAAAATCCTCAACATAATTAAAAAAAAAAACTCAAATCCAATCAGGAGATTGAGAAGTAAAACTTATTCGAGATGAATCGCTTGTATGTGCTTGTAACGACCCAAATTCACTAATAAGGCTTAAGGGCCTTGATTAGTGTGCCTGGAGGGCATAATGGAGATTATGTGTGATTTTTATGATTAAGATGCATGACTATGATTTAAAGCATGTTATATGACTATGTGTATTATGTTATGTGATAATTACGCTATGTGATTTGTACCACGTGGGTGTGGTGATATCAATGTGATGCACGTGCCGAGACGGTCCTAGAAAGCTAGATAGTGGTAACTGGTGATTTGGTAACCTGCGTAACTGTTAGTAACCATAGGGAGTAACAGGTTTTGCTGGAAAGTGGTAGAATTGTAATGTTAGTAAAAGGACAAGTGTGCCCTTGAGGTTTAGTTAGAAAGGGATATTTGAGGAGGGCTAAAGTGGTCTTTTGGCAGTGAATAGATGAGCTTCAGCTGAGAGGGGAAGTTAGTCACGTATAACACTTAGGAAGTTGATTTATGCTGAAAATTAGAGGAAAAGAGAAGAAGAGGGAAGCTGAAGTTGGGAGACCTAAGAAGAGGATTTTGATGATTCAAGGAAATTAAGCTAAGCCTAGGCCAAGATTACTCAGAGGTAAGGGTCTATCTATGATTTGTTTAAGTTTCAAGTCTGGTTTTTGGAGGATAAGCATGAATTGAAGCAAGTTAGTGGCTTGTTTTGCATGAAAACTCAGCTGGTTTGTCAAGGAGGAATTCAGTTCAAAGCTTGGATTGGAGGAAGCTCAAGTTGAATATCTGATTGAGGTAAGGGTATTAAACAAGTTTGCGATCTCGTAGCTGTTATGATTTAAGGATTTAGAGGTCTGGTTTGTACTTTTCTCAAGTTTTGGTTTAAGTGTTTGAATCTGAAACTTAAGTGTGAATTCTGAGAATAGTTATGTAATTGAGTTAGATTATGACGTTTATAGGTTGTTGTATGGTCTATTTGGGGTTTTGAATTGGTTTTGGGGCTTAGGTAGGAGTTTGGGGTGATTTGGAATGATTTGGGTTCGGGAAAAACGCAGGGAAAAACCCAGGTTTCTGGGCTCGTGAAGGCGCGCCGCGGCGCTGTTCTAGCGCGCCGCGGCGCGAGGCTGTTTCTGGGCAGAGCAAGTCCTCTGACTTTCTGGGCGCCACGGCTCAAACTTGCTGGGCGCCGCGGCCCTACAGGGCTGCGCCACGACGCTAGGCCAATTTCAGGACATGGGATTTTGCAATTTTGAGCTTTTGCTCCGGGGGTTCGGGGGATGTCTTCCATGCGTTGTTTTAGGGATTTGGGGAATTCCGAGAGTGTGGGATTGGTTCCGGAAAGTAGTTTTGGATTGATTAGTGACAAAGGATGTTTCATTTGTGATGTGATTAGGTCTTTGGAGAGGCTCGGGGTAGAGGATCGCGCTCGCGGCTTCGTGGCATCGGAAACTAGTAAATTGAATGGTAAGAAAACTGCACCCGGTTGTATGATTGAGATGGGACTAAGTGCTCCCGGGAATGGTGTTGTGTCAATGTTGGTATCACGCCATGGGACATGTAAAAGTGGTCTAAGAGTACCGTGCATGGTTTTAGCACACAGGGCGCGTATTGGCCACTGGGAGCCAAGAACAACGGGATAACGGAGGGAGAGGGTTGAGGGCGCTAGCCCTGGTTATCGTTTGTGAATTGTGTATGTTATGAACTGATATGCCTAGTATGTGGAACACTTGATTATACTGACTGATGATATATCTGAATTTATGTGATGCAATGTGAGATGTCGACTTGTCTGTTAATTGTTCATGCTCTGTTGTTGTTGTGTTTTCTTGCTGGGCCTTGGCTCACGGGTGCTACGTGGTGCAGGTAAAGGCAAGGGCAAGCTGGACCAAGCCTGAGGTGGAGAGCTCCGAGGTGGAATGTACATAGCCAGCGGTTCGACCGCCATGGTCGAGAAGTGGACCAGGACAGGGATCACCTAACTGCTTGTTTTGCCTTAGTATGGCTGATTGTTGTACATAAACCTTGTGTCTTTTGTAAATGGTCTTTGAACTTGTTATTTTTGGGATCCCATGTAACAGATAATACTTTTTAATGAAAATGTGGCTTTTGAGACCAAAACGCTTTTAACCCTAGTACCTTTATAGTTTCAGTAACACGATTTTATTTAAAAGACTTGATTAGCAAGTCTGGCACTTTATAAACACACAGTGTAACGGTCTTGGCTATCCAGGGCGTTACAGTGCTGATGTGAATCCTGATTTTGAAAAATTATTTGTCGTCTAACCAGAAGTAGGATGATTCTCACCAACCGTCTAGAGTGTCGAGAACTCAGAAAATGGGAGGAATTTGGGAAACAGTGAAGTGAATAGGAAGAGAGGGTCTAAAGGTTAAGAGGTTTTCAATTTTGGAAGCTAAAAGTGCTTTTTGAGAGGTGTTTCTCGAAGTTTTATATTTGAACAACTTGGTGTGGAAAATACTCCACCCTGGCCATTAATTACCTATGACATAGGTACTCAAGAGTGATCCAATAGTTAGAATCCAAGAGGCGTGGATCGTGATCATTATCATGGGAAAAGTACGCCTAGGGTATGGGGTGAAAGGACACCTAGGGTACGGTAAAGATGTTTTGGATCGTGGAATTGACTCCTCATTAATGGCACAGATTGATGGGCCCAACAATAGGGAGTCTAAACGTGGCACTACCTTTTCCAAGAGTGTGACGTCATGAAGAGCCTAAGCGTCGCCTCTCGATAACCTTTCAAATTACTCCTCCCAGTCTAAGTCTCCACTATCTGAAGAAAAGTGAAGAATTGGGGGGCAAATTTTGTCTATGTTTTCACCAGAGAACACATGCAATTCATTAGAGGAGTAATTAAGCTCCTCAAGCGCTACTGAGGTTTCATCCTATGATCTGGCTAGACACGGATGCTCCAAGTGAGGCCACGTCCCGAGGTTTAACCTTGTGGCATGGATGTCTCCAGGTGATGCAATGTCCTGTTACCCGTCTCTAAGGTGTGGATGTCTCCAAGTAAGTTCATACCCCGAGGACCACTCAGATGGTCCTCACTCTCTTCATTTGTCAATCCCCCAGATCAAGGATTTTTTTCCTCGAACCTAGAGTGGCTGCCAGGTGTCATTCGCCGCAGCTGTGGCCCACCACAAGATCATCTCACTACTTTTGGTGGGGCCTCGTGTAGTGGTTTCGAGATCGTACACTCAACAATCGACATTCCCCACAACACTGCCTGACATGGGTGAATGTGCGACATATCCTGACACGGTCAGATACTCGTTCCCCATATGATTGGTAGGTAGCTTTCTGCAAATGGGCCCAGTGTATTCTGCATGGGCCCATATTCTTTATTAGTGCATCCCTGTGTAATTAATTAGGATTTTACTCCCCAAATAATGGGGAATGTTGTATTAATTGTCCATTAAGGGCACTAATGACCCATGCCTCTATCAATAGGGCTAGATATCTCCTCGTAAAGGGTTCAAAACTTTGGCTAGTTAAGCATTACAAACTAGAAGCAATATATACACTGCCTGAGACTCCATTGAAGCATGTGAAAACATGGTTCAAACTAATTAATACCAAAGACTCGTTGACTAGGACTCTTTTATAGACTGAACCACATAAAACCTCTGCCTTATTTTCTTCTAGTTTCTGTCAAGTTCTTAGATTAGGTTGATAGCAAAAAAGGCAGTCTACAGAAGCGATACTTTTTCATAAGTTGTTTTCCAAAAGTTTTGATTGTCAGACTCTCTCTTGGAAAAAGAAAGGGATAGATTTTTCTAAACCTTAAAATCTATTAACAACATCCCCTCTCTATCAAACCTCTCTAGATCTCACATGTTGAGTACATCTAGTGAGTTCTAGAACAACCTTTTGAATCCTACGTGCCCACACACATCCTTGTGTGTTTGCGGATTGGTCTGGAAGATCAACGTGTGAGCTTTCAGAATACAGATAGGAAGATCGTTGATTTATATAGAAAGATTTCTGGACTCTTGATAGGCTACAAGATGTAATTTCTAATCTATTTGTGTTTGATATAATAGATCTATATATGCATGATCCTGTCTGGTATTAATAAACTTTTTTTAAAGAACGCATTCCGATGCGAAATCTGATTTTCATATTTTATACTTGCAATTGGTATCAGAGTATTCTACATATATTTAGGTATATATTAAATGTTGTGTTGTTTCCTTGCATTTGTTATATGTATGTTGATATATATATTGAATGGATGGATGTGTTTATTGAATGTATGGTTGAATGATGGATCGTTAATTATATGGTGCAATTGGGTTAGGATTTTGAATTTCTAGATCTTGTGTAAGCCATAAAGGACATAGGATTTTTTGAAATTTGATTTGAAATATGAGATTTGAAAATTTGTACACAAGAAAAAGAAGAAGAAGGGACCCGAGACATGCACCTTGGAGGCACATGGCACGAGCCCTCGGCAACTAGCAAGCCTCACGAAAGGACCCAGGCGAGCCCCTGCTCCCACGAGTATCGCCCAGCCCGAGCCCCTACTCCAAGCGCGTCAAGTAGGCCCCGCGACCCTGCCTCCAGCGTGTGCTATCTCTAGCCTCTATGCACCCATAAATCTGCGCCTGCAACTATGTCGCGCCTCTGCACCCTACAGTTCCCCAACCACCTGCAACAGCCACTAACCCGAGCCCTTGGCTCGCCATGCCGTCGGCCCTAACCCTAGGGCACCATTCTTGGTGCCCAAACTAAAGATCCTATTTTTGTGTGAATAAATTTTTTATTTAGTTAATTTTAAATTATTTGAATTTAAAATGATAATTATCTTATTTTATTTTTATTAGAAAAATAAAATATCTTTTAGTTGATTAAGATTTAATCTTAAGTTTAAAAAATTATTTTAATATGATTCTTTAATTATTTAAATTCAACTAAATTGAAAAGATGAAAAAAAATGGTTATTTAATTAAAAGTTAGTTTTAATTAAATAAATTAGTTATAAAGTTAGTTTCTAATTAATTAGTTGGGCCTAACAAATTCCTAAGAATTATAAAGAAAGCCTAAAAGAGAGGAGGATCATTCTTGGAGTCATGCAAATAACTTAAGGCTTTTCTTTTTTATAATTTTATTTCTATTTTTTCAAAGGGTTGTAAATTTAGAAATACCCAATAGTACTCGGTTTATCATTTATTGTTTATTTATTTTATTTACTTAAATAAATGTTATTTAATGTTTGATTGATAACATGATCATGAATTATTCAATTACATGCCATTCATGAAACCCCACATAGTTTTTATTAATCGTGCATCTTTTAGAAACATGCTTATTTAGGATTGTCCTAATTGTTTATATGAATTGTTTTAGAAAAATCAATTGCATGTAAACCACTAAGTATTAAATTATTAAAACTTGGTAAATCACACCATAACTTGGTAAACTTGGCCTTTAAAATAACCAACTTTATTTAAAAAGTATTTTAGCAAAGTTAGATGAATGTAGTGGGTAATTATTTAGATCACATTAATTGTAGAAACAGACTCTTATATAATTAAATGTATTTTGTAATTAATTACATTCATAGGGTTATTAATAAACTAGTAATTAATTTGGAATTAATTGATTAGTTTAATAAAACACATTATTTCTAAAATAGTAAGTGAGAGAAGGTGAACATCTCAATGTGACATATGGTCTCCATTATTAGTACAACACCGTGATATATGAATAGGGCCATGAGTCGACTTTGTTTCCGTCCCCCTAAGAAATGTTTCTAGACATATTAATACCAAGGTTGACTTCTTACGAAGATAGGAATGAGTGATGTATTTTAGGCTTGACCGACCCTAAGGATACACTCTTTAAGTTAAGTCATGAATTCTGAAATAATGGGTTACACTTACAAAGATGCAATTAAACTTTTTGCGGTGGATAATTGCATCTTGACCAAATTAACAGTACTTTATGTTTAAAAGAGAAAATAAAGAGTTATTTTAAGTTTTAAATAATAAAGATAAGATTCTCTTATAAGCTATCTAACTTTAACTTGACCGACCCTAAGGCGATGCTTTATTTGTTAGGTAGTTTTATCGTGGAATAGTAAATTGATTGCATTCATGCATTATATTTACTTTCCAAATTATTGATATTTTCAAATAGTAATATTATTGTATATTTATTTTCAGTCATAAAATGTTGCCACCCAATTATTTTCCTATTATGTGCCCGATCATGCATCAAATGATTGATGATCATATAAGCAGAGTTAAACTTACTGAAGAGGATGAAGGATGATGGATAAATTCAACTTTATTTGTTTTTCGGGCCAAAAGCTAAAACATATTTTAATGAAAATGACCTCCTCCTATGCCATCATGGGATGCAAGGAAATAAGAACATGATAAATATGCTGATTGGATGAGATCAAATAGAATGACAAGATTTTATATTCTTAACACCATGGAAGAAAAGTTGAGGAAAAAGTTCGAAGACATTGAATACTCTCGTGATATGTGGGAACAGTCTATGAGGATATACAGACAAGACCAAATTCGCAAAAAAAAGGTAAATATGATTTGCCTTTACCATAAGCTTAATAATGGATTATAATGAATCATTCTGAATCAATGATTTAGAAACCACTAATCATATTTGTGTTCTTCTATACAGACACTTGAGCAATCAAGAGGAACTTGCAGATGGAGAAAAAAAGACTAGAAAGAAGAGAGAGAGAGAGAGAAAGCGTCTAGTTCATGAAAGCGTTGAAGAAAGTTCTTTTATTTTAAAGTTCTTTAGTTTTTGTTAAAAGAAAATTTATTGTTGTTTGAACAATATTTTAGTTTGTTTCTTTTAGTATTTTGAATTTTATTGCGTGTATTGACTTTAGAATATTTTATTTATAATTCGATTATTCTTAATTTTTCTTTAGACATGGAAATGAATATTCAGACTTTAACACTTTCATTTATTGAACAAACGCTGAATAACTCTTAATTATTTAAAGTAGCAAAACCGCAAGGAAACAAAAGACAAAAAGTTTCAAAAGAGGATGACACATGTCTATGGCATTTTAGATTTGGTCATATAGGACTATACAGAATAACTTGGTTAACAAAAGATGGACCTTTGAGAGAACTAAGAGTTGTAACTCTTCCGATTTGTAAACTTGTCTAGAAGGCAAAATGACCAAACGTCCTTTCTCTGCGAAAGGCAATAAAGCTAAAGAACCTTTGGAGCTTGTACACAGCAATTTCTATGATCCAATAAATGTACAATCCAAAGGTGGATATGAGTACTACGTCACTTTTATTGACGATTACTCTAGATATGGTCATACTTACTTAATTCTTAGGAAATCTGAAACCTTTGGTAAGTTTCAAGAATTCAAGCTAAGGTTGAGAAGCAATTAGGTAAGACTCTTAAAACACTTTGATTGGATCGAGGTGGTGAATATTTAGATTTAGAATTCAAGGATTTCATGGCGGAGCATGGTACTTTATCCCAACTCACAACACCTGGAACACTACAGCCAATTGGTGATTCGGAAAGAAGAAACATGACCTTGTTGGACATGGTCTAATCTATGTTAAGTAACTCTTCACTTCCTCTCTCATTCTGAGGATATGGACTTCAAATGGCGACTTACATTTTGAATGTGGTCCCATCCAAGACCATAAGCAAAATTCCATTGGAACTGTGGAATGGAAACTAACCTATTTAGCACCATTTCCGTATTTAGGGTTGTCCTACTCATGTTCATAGAACTAAATCAGGGAAACTTGATTCGAGATCTGAAGTATGCATTTTCTTGGGCTATGCTCTAGAAATAAGAGGCGGTTACTTCTATAGTCCCAAGGACCAAAAGATATTTGTTTTAACAAATGCAACATTCCTTGAACACGATTATATGAATAACTATAAATCTCAGAGCAAAGTAGTTTTGGAGGAACTCATAGCTGTAAGATTCCATCACCTTCATCGTCATCATTAAATGATAAATGACAAACCAAGGAAACCAATATTCATTAAAAGGAAACCCTAGTGCAACGTCGTAGTGGCAGGATTGGGAGATAACTTGTTCGCTACGAACATGAGGGACATGTCCTTGTTTCTGATACAGACGAGGATGATCCATTAACCTTCAAAGAGGCTATGGATGATCCTGAAAAGGAGAAATTGCAAGAAGCCATGAACCAAGAAATGGAATCTATATATTCCAATTCTGTCTGGGAACTTGTAGACCCACATGAAGATGTTAGGCCCATTGGGTGCAAATGGATATACAAGACGAAAATAGGTATAGATGGAAAAATTGAGACTTTCAAAGCAAGGCTAGTAGCCAAAGATTACACTTAGAGAGAAGGTATTGAGTATGTAGAAACATTTTCTCCTACGGTCATGCTGAAATCCATTCGCATCCTCTTATCCATAGCTGCCACATATGAATATGAGATATGGAAGATGGACGTCAAGACAACCTTCTTTAATGACTATCTTGATGAAAGTATCTATATGGTACAAGCAGAAAGGTTCTTTCAAGAATGGGGAAGATCAAAAGGTGTGTAAGTTTCTGAAATCCATTTATGGATTAATAGAAGCATCTAGATCTTGGAATATCACCTTTGATGAAACAATTAAAACATATGGCTTCGAACAGAATGTTGATGAAGCATGTGTATATAAATATATCAAAGGAAAAGTATTGGTTTTCCTAGTTCTTTACATGGATGACATTCTCCTCATTGGCAACGATGTAGAAACATTGTCAAACGTAAAGAAGTTATTATCCGAGAAGTTTCAAATGAAATATTTGGGCAAGGCGAGCTATGTTCTAGGTATCCAAATCCTAAGGGATAGGAAGAACAAGCTCTTGGCACTTTCTCAATCTAATAATATAGATAAAGTGCTTGAAAGTTTCTCTATGGAGAATTCCAAGAAAGGTTAGTTACCAACCATATATGGAATTACTCTTTCCAAAGAGAAATGCGCAAAGACTCCTCAAGAGGAAGAGGACATGAGAAAGTATCCCTCTGCTTAAGCAGTTAGGAGTCTTATGTATACTATGCTGTGTACTAGGCCCGACATATGCTCTGCAGTAGGGATTGTGAGTCGTTATCAATCAAATCCTAGTTTGGAACATTGGATTGCAGTAAAGCACATTCTCAAGTATCATAAGAGAACGAGAGACTATATTCTTGCATATTCAGGGGGTGAGTTAAACCCTACTGGATACACTCATTTTGATTTCCAATCATACAAAGATAGTCATAAGTCAACGTCTGGGTTAGTGTTCACTCTTGGTGGAGGAGTTGTAGTATGGAGAAGTATTAAACAATCAATTATTCCAGATTCAATCATGGAAGTCAAGTATATAGCGGCTTGTGAAGCAGCTAAGGAAGCGATTTGGTTGAGGAAGTTCTACACTGATCTGGAAGTAGTTCTAGATATGGATAAGCCACTAATCATGTACTGTGACAATAGTGGAACACTAGCTAACTTCAAAGAATCTAGAAGCCACAAGAGAAGAACGCATATAGAAAGGAAATAACATCTAGTTAGAGAGATTGTGCACCGAGGTGATGTTACTGTTATGAAGATAGCATCGGAACAGAACCTGGCGGACCCGTTTACCAAGACACTTCCTGCAAAGTTGTTTATGGGTCATGTATGCAACATGGGGTTAAGGGAGATGCCTTACTTGTTTTGAGTGCAAGTAGGAGATTGTTAGGATGAATGCCATAAAAGAATGTAAAGACATTTTTTTTATTTGAATTAATTATATAATAATATCAAGAAGATTCCTTATTCATTCATGAGAATATGATCTAGTATTAGTACTAGAGAATTAAGATCATATATAATGAATAAAATAGTCAGTAACATATTATAGTAAGGAATCTTCAATGAATGGTTATTAGTGCGGTTTACTAAGCATACAGGATACAAGTGATCTAGATTCAGGAAACTGATGGGGATAGATATCTTAGCAAATGTGTTGTATATAATAGAGATTGTATATGACAGGACCGATGAAAATTAGTTATCTTTATAAACTTCCAGTTTGACATAAATATTTAATTATTATCATAGTAGATGATCATTTGAAGATCAGTCTAAATCCTGAGTATTCATGAACTATTGTTTGTGTTTATTTGATCTTTTGATTCACTCGTTAAGGTTTCTTAGTATAATGAGGCTAATGACTTTTGTTTTGGAGATTCAATATCATGAATGGATGGGAACAAGATTTACAATAATGGAATCCATACTTTCATAATGACTCGAATATCGATTCCTTTAAGGGTTAATTATGGAATCGGATAGTTATTGAGCTCAAATCTATAATTTGATTATAGATTAATTATTCGCTAGTGAATTAATGTTACTTAATGATCAAGAGGTAATTAGAAGGGTAAAATGGGAATCTTGACCAACTCTAATTAATGGATCAATAAATGGAGGACAAAACTACAATTATTGATTATATCAATGGACTACAAGAGAAAACTCTATAAATATAATTCTATAAATTCTTAGAGTGGAATTCAATATTTATAGTTGAGTAATCATGGAATTAATAAATAGTATTATTATATTAAAGAGTTTAATTAATAATCTGATTTATTGGAGCTTCGTATTACAAGTCCATGGTCCCCATATCACCTCTGTCCTACACTGTCAAAGGTAAGGATGTCAAAAGAAAGATTTGTAGAGAGAAATACTTAATTGCAAATGAATTAATTATTCAGGGCAAGAAAATAATTATGTGATAACTATAAGCATTAATTAATTATTTAACTATATATTTTTTATTTTGAAAAACTATATGTTAAAATATATATTAATCATGTTTTGATCAATATAGAGAGAGATTAATAATTATCTTATTTATAATAAGATATTTATTTATTTATTTAAAACTGATATTTTAAGATAAATTTAATTTTGAATTAACTCGTATTTATTGTGCGATAAATATATTTTCTTAAATATTAATTAAACAAATAAATGAGAAAATTACAGAAAACATTAATGTGGCTCACCCCACTCACTGTATTGCAGCAATAATTTTCAAATAAGTTGTTTTTCCAAAAGTTTTGACAGTCAGAATCTCTCTCAGATAAAGAAACCGATAGATTTTTCTAAACCTTAAAATCTATTCACAACATCCCCTCTCTATCAAACCTCACCAGATTTCATTTGTTGAGTAAATCTAGTGAGTTCGAAATCAACATTTTGAATCCTACGTTCTCACACACGTCCTTGTGTGTTTGAGGATTGGCCTGGAAAATCAAGGTGTGAGCTTTCAGAATAAGGATAGGAAGATCGTTGATTTATACAAAAAGATTTGTGGACTCTTGATAGGCTACAAGAGGTAATCTCTAATCTATTTGTGTTTGATTTAATTTATCTATATATGTATGATCCTAGCTGGTATTAATAAACCTTTTTTAAAAAAGAATGCATTTCGCTGCAAAATCTGATTTTCATATTTAATACAAACAACAACTCCATTAGGGGTAAGTATCGGCTGCAAGACTCCAAAAAGTTGAAAGCACAATATCTCAACACATCCTCTAAACTATGAATAGTCCTCTCAGACTGCCCATCGTTCTGGGGGTGAAAAGCGATACTGAATTTCAATCTAGTACCCATCGCTTTTTGCAATCATTTCAAAAAGTTTGACGTGAATACTGACCCTTTGTCAAAGATAATTGACTTTGGTACCCCATGAAGTCTCACGATCTTGCTAACATACAACTTTGTGTACTGGTTCGCTGAATAAGTAGTCTCAATTTGCAAGAAATGAGCAGAATTAGTGAGTCTATCCACTATTTTCCAGGTAGAGTCACATTGTTTTGTGGTCCTAGGTAACCCTACCACAAAATACATTGCTATGTCTTCCCACTTCCTTTCTGGGATATAGAGTAGTTGTAGTAGCTCAACGGGCCTTCATTCCGAGCCACCAATGCAATACTTTAAGATCTTGGTACATCTTAATCGACCCTGGATGTAAGGAATAGGGTGTTGTATGTGCCTCTTTCATAATACTTGTCTTAATCTCATCATTATTAGGCATACAAATCCTATCCTTGTGTCGCAGCAACCCTCATATGGACATTGAAAAGTCACCGCTACCATTTTCTTGTACCAGAGCCTCTTGTTTCATTAGGGCTTCATCTGTCTTATGTCCTTCTCTAATTTTTCCTTCTCTAATTTGTTCTAGTAGGGAGGATTGTAGAGTGAGGTTTGCTAGGCCTCCTGTTACCAGCTCAATTCTCGCACTAATAATCTCCTTCTGCAGAGGTGCCTTTATTGTACTTTGAGTTGAGACACTTGCATGTCCTCTTCTACTCAATGCATCGGCCACCACATTGACCTTACTTGGGTGGTATATAATCTCGTAGTCATAATCATTTACTAGTTCTAACCACCTTCATTGTCCCATATTCAACTCTTTCTGGGTGAAGAAGTACTTTAGACTTTTATGATCGGTGTAAATCTCGCACTTATCTCTGTATAAGTGGTGTCTCCATATCTTAAGTGCAAAAACTAGTGCTGCCAGCTCTAAATCATGGGTAGGATACCTATGTTCATAACCCTTGAGTTATCTTGATGCATAAGCTACTACCTTCCAATTTTTCATCAATACGAATCTTAAGCAATCTTTGGACGAATCACAATAGACCATGAATTTCTCCCCTTCAGTGGGAACACAAAGGATCGGTACATAAATTAACTTATTCCTCATAGTCTGAAAACTCTCTTCATACTTCTCATTCCATGTGAACTCTTGGTGTTTGCGGGTCAGGTTGGTCAAGGGTGTGGCAATCTTAGAGAAACCCTCAACAAATTTCTGATAGTAACCCACTAATCCTAAGAAGCATCAAACCTTTGCGACATTCTTTGGTTGGGGCAGTCTCTAATGGTCTCGATCTTTGCTGGGTCCACTGATATTCCATTCTTGAACACTATATGCCCTAGGAAATTCAATTGTTCAAACAAAAATTCACACTTAGAGAACTTAGCATGAAGTTGATGCTCTCGTGGTCTATTGAGCGTCAACCTCAAATGGTCCTCCTTAGTTTTTAAGTAGATAAGGATATTGTCTATAAACACCACTATGAATTTATCTAAGCGATCCTTAAACACTATTTTTATCATGTCCATGAATGTCGTTGGGGCATTAGTGAGTTCAAAAGACATTACTAAGAACTCATAGTGCCCATAACAGGTTCTGAATGTTGTTTTAGGAATATCTCCCTCCTTCACCTTTAACTAATGGTACCCGGATCCTAGATCAATCTTAGAGAACACTACCCCCCCTTGCAGTTGGTCAAAATGTTCGTCTTTCCTACGCAAATGATACTTGTTCTTTATTGTGACCTTATTGAGTTCTTGGTAATTGACGCACATTCTCATGCTTCCATCCTTCTTCTTCAATAACAATACCAGTGCCCCCCATAATGAATTACTAGGTCAAATGAAACCTTTGTCGAACAACTCCTGTAACTAGTTCTTAAGTTCTTTCAACGCTACAGGTACCATTTGGTAAGGTGCCATGGATATCAATGTTGTTTTTGGTGCAAGCTCGATCATAAATTCTATTTCTCTGTCTAGGGGTAAACCCGGTAAGTCCTCGAGAAACACTTCTAGAAACTCGCAGACTATGTTAACATCTTTTTGTTTCATTTCGGTGTCTCTGGGTTTACCGACAACACTTGAAAAGTATGTTGAGCAACCATGCTGCATCATGTTTTGAGCTACCAATGCCGATATGATGGGTGTTCGAAATCTTGTCAATTCTCCCTTAAAAGAGAAAGATTCACCTTCATCTGGTTTGAACTCTACTGTTTTCCTTCTACATTCTATATTAGCTCTGAACTTGGTTAACCAGCCCATGCCAAGGATTACATTATAATTTGACATCTCTAATTCTACGAGGTTCACTGGACATTCCCTGCCCTCAACTACTATTGACATTGATTGTAACCACCTACATGACAACATAATCTCTCCTGATGGTGACAGTGTACTAAAACTATTCTCAAAGAGTTTACAAGGAAATCCCAGTTTATCAATTACATTTACAGCTACAAAAGAATGTGTTGCTCCAGAATCAATGAGGACTCTACACGTTAAACCAGAAATAGGGAGCTGACCTGTGACAATGGTGTTACTGTTGGCCGCCTCTCCTAGAGTCAAAGCAAAGACTCTAGCTGGCACGAAGTTGCCATTGTCGCCTTGCCCAGCTCCTACCTTCCACTATGGGCAATCCTTCTTTAGGTGCCTGCCTTACATTCCCCTAAATGTCAACGTGAGCATTTAGGATAGCTAGCGTACTCAACTTTGTGGTTCTGATGGTTTCTGTGGTTATGACCATTGTTGTGACTGTTATGGTTGATACAGTTGTTGTGGTTTTGGACCTCTTGTCAATGCCACTGCTCTGCCCCTCTTGAGCCTTTCTCTTATTTCCCTCTTAGAAAGCCTTGTTCTTGTTGGCCTCCATTCTTGCAGCTTTTTCATTCCTTATATAGTCCTCTAAGTACTTTGCATCAAGGGCCTTGCTAAGATCTCAGCATAACTAACCACTTCAGAATCGATCATCTTCACATCTCTAGCAATCATGGGCTTTAATCCTCTCATAAACCTTTGGACCCTCATGGCCTCAGTTGGTACTATCTCAGGGGAAAACCTTGACAACCTATCAAGCTTTTGGGCATACTTTATGACAGAAAGGCTGCCATGTGTCAATATTATGACACATTGACCATGATTTCTAGTACAACTACACTGTAGTACTTCTTGCTGAAAACTTGAATGAAGTTTGCCCAAGTCATAGTGTTTAGGTCACGTGTTTGCTTCACCACATCCCACCAGATTCTAGCGTCCATTTTGAGTATATGAGAAGCACAGGAAACCCTTTGACAATCATTCAACTCCATGTGATCAAAGATGGTCTCGATTGACTTCAACCAATCCTCAGCCACCATATGGTAAGGTTTTCCTTCAAAGTTTGGTTGAGACTGTTTCCTAAAGCACTCATAGATCGGTTCGAATCCATAACCCATTGGAGCAGGTGGAGGCGCTTGTTGTACAGGAGGCTCAGGCTGTGCCATGGATTCTTGTGGGGCTTGGGGAACTTGCTAGACTTGGGCCAGCTCTTCTTCTCTTTGCCTGAATTGATCTTTTATCCTTACTACTTCTGCAGCTAGGTTCACAACTAGTGCAGCTAGGGCTGCTAAGCTGGTGGCATTTCCATGCCAGGGATTTCAATGGCATTAAGGTTTGCAGGGGCGCCTCTTCCGCGACCTCTTCCTCTTACTCTGCCACCTCTTGCGCCTCTTCCTCATGTTGAAATGATGATATTGTAATAGAGGATAAATCACGTAATGTTTAACTACTTAAGATTTAGGGTTGTCATGCATGCTCATATTCATACAGCATCAAAATTTTGCCAAAAGGGAGAAGAAAGACTGAACTTAAAAATATCCAAAATCACCCAAAAGAATCCACATAATTATAATATCCAAAATGTGTCCAAAAACATCCAAAATAACAAAAATATTCAAAAGTAACCAAGGGTCTTAATGGAAGTCCCAATTATATGAGTAATACTACTAGGTTGAAAATTTGGGAAAAGACTGTAACTTCCCAAATTTTTTATTAAGGCTTAGTGCCTTGATTAGTGTGTCAGAAGGGCACGTGGTGTAATTATGTGGTAATTAATTGAATAATTATGTGATTATGTGGATTATATTAGTTATATTATGATATGATTGTTTATAGATGTTTATGCATATTAAATATGCTTAAAGGCCCACTTTTATTAAAAATGGGCATTTTCGTAATTTTGACCCTTTGAGTGTAAAATTATAATTATATGTGCTATATGTTTGAGACCACAATATTATGTGGATTTATTCAAGATATTCGACACGAGTAGGTCCTTTTGTGCAAGTTAGCAAAAAAGTCACAACGGGGATAAATACCTAGCTCAGGGTGAGCCTAAGGGTATTTAAGTAATTTGGTGAATTAACGAGAATTATTGAGCGATGGTATATATTTGGGAAAGATACTAGTATTTTGTGATTAGTGGAATTAATTGGGTATTATAAGTAAAATTTGAGGTTTAGTGGGAAAGTTGTGTCAAATGAAATTTTTGCCCTTGGGGGATTTCAGGAGAGACTTCATAGGCAAGTGCACTGTGGTCTTTTGCCAAGAGTATAGCTTAAGACTTGGCTAAGTCTGAAGAAAACTTCACTCTCACGTTCTCCCTCTTTCACTCTCTCTTCCTTTGCCTTCCTTGGGTTTTTGAAAAGGAGTTATAGAAATTTAACCGAGGAATGATCTAAGCTGGAATTGAGTTTGTTGCTAAAAACTAAAGGCTGCCAAGAGGTTCATCAAGCTAAGAGATTCGAGTTTTTTTGAGGAATTCAGAGGGGTACTGCAAGGCTCGGGAGGAAAGGATCGTGCTCAATTTCTCTTTACCTTATCACTCAGGACTTGAGGTAAGAAAATTGGCACATACACCGAGTCTAGGGATTGAGCCTTTGATTATCAAACACAAGTATGGCATGTTGTGAATTTCTTTAAAGTAAATGTTTTCTCTATATCAGCTTTTGTTGTTATAAACGTTTGTAATGATTGGTTGCTGCTTGTAATTGATCGGTCGGGAGGTTGATATCGGCCTTGAGGTCGTTATCGATACTACATGCGTAATGCAGGCCATAGTGGTGAAGCCAGATCATAGTTGTTATAGGGATGCATTGTGCATCTATTCGGCATGAGTCGTCATACTTGTTGAATTATCCACATAAATATGGTTATGATTTATAAAGTATGTATTTGATAAAAATTCTTATCTGAATATTTGTCTTACTTGATTGAGTTTTCTTGCTGGGTCTTGGCTCACATGTGCTACGTGGGGCAGGTAAGGGCAAAGAAAACCTGGACCAGACATGAGTTGGAGAGCTTTAGGGGCATTGTGTACATATGCGGCCTGCTCGGTCACCACTATCGAGATATCTTTTATGGATCTATATCTATCAATAATTTTTCCGCTTAAGACAACAAGTTTGTATTTGTTTGTCTTGTAACAGTTTATAAACCTTATTTTTTGGGTTCCCATGTACTTACAAAACTCTTTTAATGAAAAGTACTACTCTTTTGCCCAAAAGTTTTAGTACCTAACCTATTTATTAATCTTAATCACACTTTTAAGTACAAATGACTTGCCTAGCAAGTTAAGCACTATTTTAAACACACGGTGTAACGGTCATGGATTAGTGGAGCGTTACAACTTGGTATCAAAGATGCTTAGACTTATAGTTCTTGAAGATTGGCAGAATATGTACGTCGCTGCTAAAGACAAACTCAACTCAAGGTTCGATGGATAATGGGTTGATTACCTATTTAAATGTTTATTGAACTATATGACTTATCTGCATGGTAGAATAGAAAGCATGATATATATTGTTAGAGTATGTCCTATTGATTGATGTATGAATGTCATGGAAATGTGTTAAGCATTATTGTTGTATGTGAAAGTTGTGGTGGTTTGGTTATGATTGCGAAATGGTTTCTGGGTCGATTATCATGCCTGATGGGTTGGTCATTGTTTGTAGACATACCTGGATGTTATGTATCCAAGGATTAGACAGTAGTGATATCGAGGTCGAAAATGATAATCAGAACCAGAACCCTCCGCCTACCCCTTGGAATCGGCAGCAAATGTTTTCAGATATGCAACTGAGACTGTAGAGATAAGAGGAAGAGATTAGATGGTTGAGACAATAGGTTCTGCAAAGGAACACTGCTCCGTTCATTCTGTTGGTTGTGGCACGGGTTTCAATTCAACCTAGGGTTGAGGAAAGACTGGAACCATTGGTTGAGAGTTTCTAAGGACACTAATGTAATGACCCAAATTGCTAATAAGGCTTAAGGGCCTTGATTAGTGTGCCTGAAGGGCATAATGGGAATTATGTGTGATTTTAATGATTAAGATGCATGATAATGAGTTAAAGCATGTTATATGACTATTTGAGTATTTGAGATGCATGACTATGTGTATTAGTATGCATGTAGGCCCTGATTAGGTTAGAAGAGCATAATCGTAATTTTTGCCATTATGGGCATAACTGCTTTGATATATGTGATAATTGTCGAGACCGCATTATTATGTGGATATATCTGTGATCTGTGACTCGAGACGATCCTAGTGAGCAAAGTAGCGAAAAAGTCATGGCGGGGATTTATACCCGGCTCGAGGTGAGCTTAGGGGTATAAATGGGAATTTAGGGAATATACTGGAGTCTATCTTGACATTGAGGAATACTATTGGTGATCAGTGAGGTATCGGGAATTAAGTGGATAACATTAGAGACACTCGAGGAGTTAGCGGGAATTGGGTAAAATGACTAAAATGCCCTTAAGTGGACTAAAGGATTAAAAATAAGGGGGCCATTGGTTGAGAGTTTCTAAGGACACTAATGTAATGACCCAAATTGCTAATAAGGCTTAAGGGCCTTGATTAGTGTGCCTGAAGGGCATAATGGGAATTATGTGTGATTTTAATGATTAAGATGCATGATAATGAGTTAAAGCATGTTATATGACTATTTGAGTATTTGAGATGCATGACTATGTGTATTAGTATGCATGTAGGCCCTGATTAGGTTAGAAGAGCATAATCGTAATTTTTGCCATTATGGGCATAACTGCTTTGATATATGTGATAATTGTCGAGACCGCATTATTATGTGGATATATCTGTGATCTGTGACTCGAGACGATCCTAGTGAGCAAAGTAGCGAAAAATTCATGGCGGGGATTTATACCCGGCTCGAGGTGAGCTTAGGGGTATAAATGGGAATTTAGGGAATATACTGGAGTCTATCTTGACATTGAGGAATACTATTGGTGATCAGTGAGGTATCGGGAATTAAGTGGATAACATTAGAGACACTCGAGGAGTTAGCGGGAATTGGGACTAAAATGACTAAAATGCCCTTAAGTGGACTAAAATGCCGAACCCAACTTATAAGCCCACCAGTCTCCATGGTTCTAATCATGTCTTTGAAATCTCTTCTAACCATTCATCAACTAGGTTCTTTCCAACCCAATAAGCTAGTACCTTAGCCCGAGTGTCACTTCCAGGCAACTCTCTGCCTCAACATTTAACACAACCCTCTAATCAGGATCTCTCATCCTCTTAACCAAGGGTGGAATTAACTCTGCTCGTCTATTGATAAGACCCTTGCCAACTCGAGCTCTCCTCAAAACCCGAGGATAACACCCCCTTAAACCTCTCATATAATACTTTTATCTATCCATCCTCACAGTAAACCAACACTGGTAACCTTTACTGCTAAAGCTTATAAATCAGCTCCTTCCCCGTAGAAATCCGCTGTTCTTCTATCCCATCTCAACTAACAAACTCCACAGCCTACTCACACACTAGTGACTCACTGTTGCTGCTTTCAGGGATAACTGGAGATCTCAACTCCAACTTATAACTAGAATCCCCTTTCAACACAATACCCGGTCCACAAAACCCTTCTAGGAACAATCAACACGAGTTCATCCGTCAAAACCGACCAAACTCCTGAACTCAGAGGTTCATACCCTGAACCAATCCACAACTAGATCCGAAAATTTACAGGTATAATGCACACACAAGCATATACTAGGTCAAATCCACAATGATATACATTTAGCTACCAAATTCAATCATCACTAAGTATTTCCATACTCATCATGCTTCATACAAGCCAATATACAGATATAAGATATGAATTTCATCCAGAAAATTAATCGCATATACACAAAACGCGAACCAATATGCCAATATTCATCCATATACATCATAATGTCATTCAGCATGCATTAATCTCAACATGCAATAGTCAAGGGCCAGGCCCTATCAGTATCTCATGCATATGTTATTTCATCTATCATGCTCCATATAAGTAAACAGGCAAACAGGGCAAAACATATGTTCAGCATATGAATCAATCAATCATACCAACCAACCCTGAGTCGAGCTTGTCACTGACAGCGAGCGTACATGTTCGGTCGATCTCCAGAACCAATAAACCTTGGCTCGCTCTGATACCAAGTTGTAACGCCCTACTTCCTTAGAGCCGTTACTTAGTGAGTTTTAAGACAAAACAGTGTGCAAGGATCTCGCTAACCGAGGTTTTGAAACGAAAGTGTGACTAATTAAAAGTTAAGGCTGTAATCTTAGAAAAATGCGTTGTTTCAATAAAACTCCTAATATTAAACATTGGGATCCCAAAATAAGGTTTGAAAACTATTTACATCAAACAAATGAGTTCACAGTTGATAAATCATAAAAATCATAGATTATTACAGCCATTTTCAAATAAACCCCCAACCAAAGCAGTCGGGCAGGCCAAACATGTACGCGTCGCTTCACGCTCTCCGTACTCATGGTTGGTTGACTCAGTCATTGCCCTACCTGCAACACAGAGCACCCGTGAGCCGAAGCCCAGCAAGAAAACTCATGCAGAACATAACATATGCAATTTATACAGTTTATCATAACAGATAATCCTCAAATAAACAAGTCAACCATTAGACTAAGCAAACACGGCCATGCCGCCCCAGAGACCTTACCAAAGCCCTGGGGTATCGGTTCTCATCGCGAGGATAACTCATGTATCCCTTGGGTCCCACCCTGAATATAGCATAACACATGAATCCACCGGGCCCCGCCCTGACTATAGCATCCCATGTGCTAGGTGTTACTTTCGGCCCACGGCCGCCCCGGCCTACGCCGTACTCGGCCCACGGCCGCCCCGGCTTACGCCGTACTCGGCCCTTGCCGTTCATTTCATCATAATCACACATATAATATAACACAACAACATGCAATCAAATATTTATTCATTTAAGTCTGCACCCTAACATGTGATGCAATATAGGGCCGCGCCCCGCAATCATACTATGGGCCCACGCCCTATCCTACGGGTGTTATAGTTTTCTTACCTGCATTCCGAGCCTCCTGATGCACTAAAGCCACGAGCACGGTCCTCTAGCACGAGCCTCTCCAAGAACCTAGTCACAACACACAAGAAACATACCTCATTACTAATCAACCCAAAACCACTTCCCGGGACCAATCCCACACTCCCGAGACCTCTAAAACCTTAAAACAACACCCCGGAGACATCCCCCGAACCCCCGGAGCAAAGGCCTAAAATTGCCTAAAAATGCCATCCTGAAATTTTCCTTGTGCCCCGGCACAACTTTCTTGTGCCGCGGCACCCATAAACCAGAGGCTCCCCGCCGCGGCAAGCAAAACCCGTGCCGCGGCACGCCCTCGCAGACCCAGAATTCTGGGTTTTTCCTTCGCGTTTTCCCGAGCTTCAACCTCTCCAAATCACCCTAGACCAATATCTAAACCCCAAAACTCAATTCCAAGCTTCATATGAACAACTTAACAACCTATAGGCACTAGATACAAGATCAAAACATCAACACACCCAAGAATCCACCCCTTGATTCCTATTTTCAGCCACCCAAACCAAAACTCAAACAACTAACTCAAAACTCAACAAAAACAACTTAAGCTCTAGATTTTACCAATCAAAACAGGAATCAAAACTTAGATGAGTCTAAAAACCTTACCTCAAATGGAGAACCCACACAAATTCCTTGATCTCCTCCTAGACTCCCACTTCTCCTTCTCTTCTTCTTCTTGCCCTAACCTTCTTTCTCCTTCTCTTTCTTCTCTTCAATTTCTATCAAGCCTCAAGTGGCATAAATGCCCCAAACCGTATACCCCCAAATCCCAGCTGCCATTTATCTATTTCCCAACCAAATGACCATTTTTCCCCTCCTTGCCTATCCTTTCCTACTTAAACCTCAAGGGCACTTAAGTCCTTTCATTTCTACCATTTTCTTTCTAAAACTTGTTACTCTCAGCAGTAACTAATGGTTACCCAGGTTACGAAATCTCCAATAACCATTACCCGCTAAACCTCAACTTAACCATAAAATCCCGAGGTACCCCTAGGCTCCTCCCGAGCCGGGTATAGAAATCCCGTTGTGACTCTTGAGTTAACTAGCTCTCTAGGACCGTCTCGGCACGTGCATCACAATAAAACAACCACACCCACGTGGTATAATTCACAGAATAAAATTATCACATATCAATACAGTTATGCCCAACATGGCCAAAATTACAATTATGCCCTTCTAACACGATCCGGGCCTACATGCATACTAGTAAACATAGCCATGCATCTCAGTTAAACAAATAGCCAAATAACATGCTTTAAATCATAATCATGCATTTAATTCATAAAACCACACATAAATCCCAACCTGCCCTCCTGGCACACTAATCAAGGCCCTTAAGCCTTATTAGCGAATTTGGGTCGTTACAGATTGCCATGGTCGAGGAGTGGATCAGGACAGGGATTGCCTAATTGTCTGTTTTGCCTTAATATGGCCTGATATTGTGTATAAACCTTGTGTCTTTTGTAAACAATCTTTAAACTTAATATTTTTGGGATCCCGTGTAAACAGATGATGCTTCTTAATGAAAATGTGGTTTTTGAGACCAAACCAATTTAAACCCTAGTTCCTTTATAGTTCCAGTAACACGATTTTAATTAAATGACTTGATTAGCAAGTCTGGCACTTTATAAACACATAGTGTAACGGTCTTGGCTATCCAGGGCGTTACAACTAACCTCCAGCTTTTAAGGGAGGCTTACATCTTTTCAGAGCTGAGCAGTGGATGGACATGATCAGCTCCATCCTCGACCTTATGAGGGTGGTAGAAAATGATATAGTTGTTTGTGCCACATATATGTTACGGGATGACGCCTTAACTTGGTGGGAAGTTGTATCCCAAACTATGAATGTCACTATGATGGCCTCAGAGGAATTTAGTCAGTTGTTCAATGAGAGATATTATAATGACACGGTTCAAGCTGTGAAAATGAAAAAATTTATGAATCTAGTTCAGGGAAACATGACAGTGAGAGAGTATGTCCTCAAATTTGATGGATTAGCGAAGTTCGCTTTGGACTTGGTGCTGACTGATATGGCTCGAAAGGAGCGATTTGTTCGAGGGCTGAATATCAAGGAAGCCTAGGGCATCAGAATCACCCTGGTGTCTGAGGTTGTTACCTATGCTCAGACAGTGAAGAAGGCCCTTATCGATGAGGGTGTGGAGGATGAGATATGGAGGAAAAGCATCATAGGGCGCAACGCTCGAAGAATAATACCACCGTGTATTAGATTAGGTAGGGGAAGAGACCCCAGTGATCAGAAAAGAAAGGTTGTAGACACGTTTAGCTCCCCTAGATGAGAGAGAGAATTCTGGAGCGCTCGGTGTAGCCGACGTGGCAAGGGTGAGAAGTGGTAGGACCATTACATGGATGTGGTGTGCATCTATTCGGCATGAGTTGTTATACTTTGTGAATTATCCACATCAATATGGTTATGATTTATAAAGCATGTATTTGATATAAATGCTTCTCTGAATATCTGTCTTACTTGATTGAGTTTTCTTGCTGGGCCTTAGCTCATGGGTGCTACGTGGTGTAGGTAAACACAAAGAAAAGTGGACAAGCCATGAGTTGGAGAGCTTCAGGGGCATTGTGTACATATGCAGCATGCTCGGTCTCCATGGTCGAAATATCTTTTGTGGATCTAGATATGTCTATCATTTTGCCGCTTAGGACGACTAGTTTGTATTTGTTTGTCTTGTAATAGTTTATTTACCTTTTTTTTTGGATCCCATGTACTTACAAAACTCTTTTCATGAAAAGTACTACTCTTTTGCCCAAAAGTTTTAGTACCTAACTTATTTATTAATCTTATTCACACTTTTAAGTCCAAATGACTCGTTTAGCGAGTTAAGCACTATTTTAAACACACAATGTAACTGTCCTCGATTAGTAGGGCGTTATAAAGACTCTAGTCCTCCACAGTGGACTCGTCCTCTCAATCGTAGTCGAAAATGTCCTCCGAAATGTGGAAATAATCGAGGGTGCTAGCCATTGACCTCAGCCTAACACTCACTTTCGATATGGCACGTAATGCTTCTAGATGCGCCATTTCCCCTTCTAGACTGTGTACCATCTCAACACATTCCACCAAATCTTCGTCTTCATTCTTAATTAGGATAAATGCCAATCAGTGGAACTCATAGTTGTCCACAAGGTCGTAGATGGTGTACTTGATAGTATTAAACTCCAAATCAACCTGGATGATGCCATGCCATGCTGCAGTCAACTGGAGAAGTGCTTCGGGGTACATCGAAAGTGACTCCCTCATCACCCAATATTGTTCAATAGGCAGAAGAAGCGCTCCTCTCTTGTCGATCATTCCTTGTATACGTTCACAAACTGTTGTAGTCATTTTTAGTACGGCCATTCTCCAGTCTTAGTTGTCTCCATCGAGTTGAACCTTTGATACATCACGGATCTCCTTGAGTAGTTGTTTCTTGGTGGTCTTAATAATGGGAGCCATATTTCTATACTGCAGTCACAAAACTAGTCTACTCAAAAGAAAATAAAACAAATAAAAATTAAAGAAAATACTTACGACACAATGAGGTGAGATTTACCAGTCTTTAGCATGTATGCGGAGGGTCCTTGGAAAACATGAACGAACGTCACTGATACCATTTGTAACAACACACTATTCTATTCTCTTGTAAAATTGATACTCAGTTAATAATTATTAGAAAGAAAAAAAATCATAATTGTTAAAATGTTCAGTGGGGCCTTAACAAAACATGAAATATGGGCCCAATAGTTTAAAGAAAAATATAGTGTCTTTTATGAAGTTTTTAAAAATAAAAGATTAAGTCCCACTATAGCATAATAAAACGTAAAATAAACTACTCCATAAGTATTATTGGCGTTAATCTAGATTGTTTAATCGTTCATGGATGCCTCGCGACATAAATTCCTAGATCTTGGAACGCCCCAGATCATAGTGCGTACCACATAGGAAACCTAATGCCTACCTGAAAAGGGAAAAGTAAGGGGGTGAGCTAAAAGCCCTATAAGAAAGTACAAACAAGATACAACAATTCACATAAACACAATACAAGTCTATTTTCATCGTAACATAAGCTCACAACATGTCATATCATAATCATATCATCATCATAGCATAATCATACACTTTATCTAAATATTTCATCATAACAAATAAAGCAAACAAGTTCTATGAGGCAACCAGTAAAGCATAAACCAGTAAATCCTCCTTTGTGAGGTACTCAGGAGCTCTGGTCCTAGAATAACCTCGACGCGTCCGCCATATGAGTTACGTCATATCTTAGTAACTCCTTTGGTGTGTCGCGTTCAGCATGCTAACAACCTCTCCTTTTCATACAATATACAAGCACACATACAAGTAGGTCATTTTATAACATTATATCTCATACAGTCAACATAAACTCATACAAATTCTAGCTAACTTCCTTACCTCAAGTTCAAGCAAAATAAATAGTGGTGTGCTTCACAATGAGCCTTGAATCACAATCAAACATTTGTCTCAATATTAAGTAAGACTAAGCATACTAAACAAACATACCACACGTGTGCATGCAGATCATCTTATAACATTATATCTCATACAATCAACATAAACTCATAGAAATTCTAGCTAACTTCCTTACCTCAAGTCCAAGCAAAATAAATAGCGGTGTGCTTCACAATGAGCCTTGAATCACAATCAAACATTTGTCTCAATATCAAGTAAGACTAAGCATACTAAAAAAGCATATCCCACATGTGCATGGGCCATGCACATGTGGCACAGATCATATCTCAACAATAGACATACAATTATTTCACATCAGACTCATGAATGAATAATTTCAATTCTACTAGTGAATACTCAATATTTTCAAAGCAAAAAAACACACATTTAACTAAATGATATATATTTGAACGTAGAACTATATTTGCATGCAACATGCATACGTTGGAGGGTTCTTAAAATTTTCTTTAATTACTCCATTTTTACTTTCTTAATATTCAACAAGGTTGTTGATGCGATTTATTCGGCAACATGGGATTTAGAAATCCGACAATAGAGAGATTAGACTTTTATTAAACCGAATGGAAAGAAAATGACTAAAAATAAGAACACACGATGCTCACATAATTTTACGTTGTTCAGTGGTTAAAATCCACCTAGTTCACGAGCCACTCTTATTGATATGTTTAGGACTCTTTATGAAATTGTTTATGACAATTTCAGTTGGGTTTTTGCATGCAGAAAGTCGATCCCTTTTTCTGTCCATTCCTCTTATATTTATAGGAGATTCTCATGGACAGTTTTCGGTAACCGTACATTAATATGGTAACTTACAAATTTGGGTAAGTTCCCATATACATAAATACAAGATTGCCTATTAAATATATATATATATATATGTTATATCGGGTAATAAATACATAATAAAATGTGAGTCTTTATCAGGTGTAAGGAGAATCTTCGAGTCTTTTGGGATCCTTCACTGTGCATCATAACCAGGCTTTCGCAAGATGAACACACTTCTCGAGTTGGACGTTGTAGGACTAATCCGAACTGATAGGGGTCATGTTCAGAGTTTCATGATTGCGATCTAGGCGATGTGTACCTCGAACTTAGTTGTTTGTGCAAGAAGCGATCTACATACTATCGGGTTTCCATAGGCTATCAAGTTGACTCGAGTTGTTCACTCCAGAGTTAACAAGATACTCTATGTACACTTTTCTTCAACGCTTGTCTAGTAGTTGTACCCCGTGTTGAGTAATTCAACTAAATTTTTTTGGCGTATAACATTTGCCCCCCAAGCTCCTACTCGAGCATGACGTCACTTCTTTTGGTATTAAATGATCAAATCAAAGGTACGCATTGGAATATATGGACCCATTTGAATAATTATTAATACCAGTCAGGATCATGTACATATATAAATATTAAATCACATACAAATGGATCAGGGATTACCTCTTGTAGCCTATCAAGTGTCCTTGAGTCTTTTTGTATAAATCAATGATCTTCCTATCTAGTATTCTGAGATTTCACATCCTGATCTTCCAGACCAATCCTCAAACACACAAGGACATGTGTGGGCACGTAGGATTCAAAAGGTTCATTTATGTGACTCCCACTCAACACATGAGATCTAGAGAGTTTTGACAGAGAGAATGTTTATAATAGTTTTCAGGTTTAGATAAAACTATCACTTTTGAGAAAGAGTCTGATTATCCTTTGAATATCACGTATATCAGACTTATAAAGATATTTAATCTAATTAAATAATCTTTATTTAATTAAAATATAATTCAAATTAAAATTGATTAGATATTTTCATTTAATTATCTATTTAAATCATATTTAAAAAGAATAATTAAATAACTAATTAAATAAATTTATTTGAAATTCAAAATTCAAATCCCAAGGATAAAAATCCTTATGCTAGGCACCATACACTGTATAGTACAGTGTGTGTCGCCCAGCCCTATTAGGGTTGCCCTAATTTTCTCATTTGTTTATTTAATCAACTTTTGAAACAAGATATTTATTCCAACATAAATATTAGTTAATTTAAAATTAACTTTATTTTAAAATATCAGTTTTAAATTAAATAAATAAATATCATATTATAAATAAAATATTTATTATTTTCTCTCTTTATATTAATCCAAACAAGATTAATATTAATTTTAACATATAGTTTTTCAAAATAAAACTACATAGTTAAATAATTAATTAATTCAAAATTAATCAATTACCCATAATTATCAAATAATTATTTCCTTGCCCTGGAAAATTAATTCATTTGCAACTTAGTCCTTTCTCTTAAAAAATATTTCTTTTGACATCCTTACCCATGACAGTGTAGGACAGAGGTGGTCTGGAGACCATGAACCTATAATACGAAGCTCTAATAAACCAGATTATTAATTAAACTCCTTAATCTAATAATCTTATTTATTAATTCCATGATTACTCCACTATAAATATGGAAATGCACTCTAAGTATTTATAGAATTATATTTACAGAGTTTTCTCTAGTAGTCCATTGATATAATCAATATATGTAGTTTTGTCCTCCATTATTGGTTCTTTAATTAGAGCTAGTCAAAATTACTGTTTTACCCTTCTAATTACCTCTTGATCCTTAAGTACCATTAATTCACTAGCGAATAATTAATCTATAATCTAATTATAGATTTGAGCTCAATAACTATTCAGTTCCAGAATCAACCCTTAAGGGAACCAATATTCGATTCGTTAGGAAAGCATGGATTCCAATATTGTAATTCATGTTCCCAGCCGTCGATGATATTGAATCTCCAAAACAAAAGTTATCAGCCTCATTATTCTAAGAGACCTTAACGAGTGAATCAAAAGATCCAATAAACATAAAAAGGAGTTCATGAATACTTAGGATTTAGACTGATCTACAAATGATCATCTGTTATGACAAGAATTAAATCTTTACGTCAAACGGCAAGTTTATAAAGATAATTAATTCTCATCGGTCCTGTCATATATAATCTCTATTATATACAACACATTTACTAAGATGTCTATCCACATCAGTAATCTGAATCTAGATTACTTACATCTCGTATGCTTAGCAAACTGTACTAGTAACCATTCATTAAAGATTCCCTACTTTAATATGTTACTGACTATTTTATTCATTAGATATGATCTTAGTTCTCTCGTACTAATACAAGATCATATTCTCATGAATGAATAGAAAATTTTCTTGATATTATTATATAATTAATTCAAACAATAATTATAACATTCAAATATAATAAAATTATACTTTTATTTAAAACCAATAAAATGTCTTTACATGCTTTTAGGGCATCAATCCTAACAACTTCTAACATGCATAGTAGGAGCTTTTGGGCTTTTGTTGTGAGAAAACATGCCCACCCACCAACTCAAGTGTGGGACACGTGTTTATCTATCATAGGTGCCTATTCGGATTTCAAGTACTGTGACAACTGTCTTCTCAACTTTTTGCTGTCGTTTGGTTTATTTAATTTTATCCCTTGGATCTCTTTCTGCTTTAATCGTGTGGCTCATATTTTTCCCATAAGTTTACGTATAAATGGGAGAATAGAATTTGATCTTAGCCACCCTTTCATTCGAAACTTTCCTTTCTCTTCTTTCTTCTAAAAAACTCTCAAACTTTCTGAATCCTCTCTTTCCCGGAATCCTCCTTCGACAATCACCGTCTAGTTTTCTCTGCAATCTTCAACATTTCTTGTTCTTCTCAACAACCTCGATCAAGAACTACTCAGTAAGTACATTTCATCTCTGGTTTAAATTCTTTTTTTTATCTATCTGTTTTTCACAAGTTTGTGAATTTTTCCTATAGTTTTGCCTTATTTTGGTTCTGCACGGGTTTAGTTTGGGTTATAATATACCAAAGCAGATAGAACTAGGAATGGTCAAGTTAAGCGCATAAAAGTAGGTCATTTTTCTGGGTTTTTCTGGGTTCGGAAGATGAACAAATGAGTTTTTAGGCTGAAATTTCAACGATTTGGCTCAAATTTGGGTAGCTTATGGTAAACTGCCTTTTTAAACCACTACGTCTGACACACAAATCTTGTAATTTTAGCACCTTTCAAAGATTTAGGCACGTTAACTAGAGACGCATGTGAGAACACCTGCCAGAGTACAATGCTCGCTCTTGACTCATAGGATGCCTTAGGTCGAGTAATGAAGCCTTAGAACTTTAGGTCACCATTTCTTTCGCTATTAGAGAGGATATATTCCTAGGTCGCCACTAACAGATCATTTTGTAATTAGGCAAACTACAATCTTTATCATGGCCCCTATGAAAAAAATTGTGACAGGATCCTCTTCTCGAGGTAAGGAGAATAAGGTCGCCTCAAAGACTCCCATTCCCCACTTCGGCCTAGTGATGGAGAGGGAGGCTGAGGTAAGTCCTGATAGCTTCTTTGAGGTCGAGATGATCATATCTCGGATAACAACCCAAGATAAGGTCAACAAGATTATGCTGATTCATGGGATAGAGATGGCTTCCGAGTTTTATGCCCGACCTATTTTGGAAGGCGAACGAAGTTGCGCCCTGTGGGAAGATGACTTCGGGGCCTAGAGTGATGAGCATCTGAAAGCATGTGCCTTCCTCATGTTGGACCAGTACTTCGTAGATTTTCTGAACTACGTTGACCTCGCCTTGTTCCAGCTCCCTTGAAATTCATATCACCTCCTTGCGGGGTTAAAATATTTATTCCTCAAGAACAAGTGGGAGGTCCCCACTCCAGAGGACATTATGTATTTCTTTTGTCTAAAACCCAACCCAAACACTAAAACCCATGGTGACGATTTCTACTACCTCACCCGATTTCCCAAATATGCTAGCGTCATCGACCTCCCCAGCCACCCGAATGACTATAAGGACAAATTCTTTATACTAAACTGGTTCAAGAGCTGCACTCATCGATACTTCAATCGTCTTCGTATGTTTCTCAGCTTTTTGAACTTTATACTTGAATCCTTTATCTTGACCAAGTTAAAACTTATTATGATAAAGTTGTTACCTTATGCAACTATATATTAGAGAATAGGACGGTCAGAGACCCTTGAAGGTTAATATCAGACTCTAGCCAGTGCTCTTTCCAAGGAGAAAAAGTTTTGGATGGTGGTGAATGATGCCACAATGGTGGCTTACAAGCTGATCTGCGAGGATCAGATGTTGGCCATCAGGGCCTGAGGTCCTCTCCCCGAGCTCCCTCCTCCCAAGAGCTCATTCCAATCACTGAGGGGAAGAGGAGGTCGCACAGTTGGTGCGTAAAAGAAGAGTTCCTGAAGATAGATAAGATTCTGGTCAAGGCCGTGCTAAATCGAGGGTAGCAGTCAGCACCTCCGGCCAAGGTAATCCATATAGAAAAATAAACCGGATTGTTGCCAGTTTTAGGCTAGTCTAATTCAATCCGAGGCAGCTCGTGAGCCGACATCCAGTTGATCCGGACCAGAATGTGACCATCTTTTAGTGTGTTGACCAACTGGTCGTACACCATGATTATAGTTACCCCAGATGTACTATAGTGTTAGATAATACCTTGCACTTTAGGTCCACTATTTTTTAACAATACAGTAAAAACCTCTTGTCATGGTACATTTACTCCGAGTATTAGGCAGACTGAGCATGAGTCTAGTCTAGATGAAGAGCCTGAACCCCTTAGGTCCCATAATATAATAATGCTAGAGCTTTTACCCTCCTCCGATAATCCAAGAGTTAGAGCTTTTACCCAGCCCGATCCATAACCCGGAACTGATCATAGTAGTTTCCTCCTATAGTTCGGAGGGTAGGGTTCTTGTTCTGTTACTCTTTACTTTGTGTTATCTTGACTAGTTATTCCTTGGGTCTGCCTCTTCTGCTCATTTTTTTGCATGAATATAAAGGATGCTCTCAAAACTGGACCAAATGTAAAGAGACAAAAGGTTTTGAAGAAATCCACTCTTGGAGCTGGGGCCGCCACCAAGTCGCCTGTGAAAGACAAGTGTGCCAGCTCCGCCCAGAAGCCGCATCACCCTAAACCCCTTTAGGGATAGCCTATTCACGTATACCTGTTAGGGATCAGGCCTTGGACCTAGTTTAGTTCCAAGATTTTTGTACCTAGTTATGTTCTAGGATTTTGTTTATGCTTTTAATTTTCTTAACTTAGTTCGTATTCAAATTTCTTTGAAAACTCGAGCTTTAAGAAGTCGTAGAGTAACCAATTTTCTAAATTCTAAGTTGCAAAAATTTTAGCCTAAGTTTGTCGAATGTTTCAAAGACTTATCGAGGGTTATATGCCCCCAAGTGATCAAAATTTATGAATATTCTAGATCGTTTTAACAAAATGAGCTCGTGATAAATTACAAGAATAAGATAGAATATTGGTTCCGCATTTAAATTACATAGCAATCCCGTGTTATTAAAATAATACGACTTTTATAAACAAGCCTTACAAGGAAAAAAATACTAAAAATATTAAAATCTAACAAAGTCATCCCATTACTGCTAGTATTTTTTTAAAATGTAGGGCATTCCAAGTCTGTGGCACCAATTCTCCACTTAACCAAGTTAGTTTGAAGATTCCTTAACGCAAGATCTCCACGATCTAGTAGGATCCTTCCTAGTTCGGTCCCAATACACCCTCTTTAAATAATTATGAGTTATTAAGCATTTGTTCAATAAATGAAAGCATTAAAGTCTGAATATTCATTTGAATGTCTAAAGAAAAATTAAGAATAATCAAATTATAAATAAAATATTCTAAAGTCAATACATGCAATAAAATTCAAAATACTAAAAGAAACAAATTAAAACATTCTTTAAACACCAATTAAGTTTTATTTTAATAAAAACTAAAGAACTTTAAAACAAAAGGACTTTCTTCAACGTTTTCTTGAACTAGACACTTTCTCTCTCTTCTTTGACTTCATGAACATCATCAACAACCTTCTTTGAATTGTAAGATTCAACTATCTACATAGAAGAATAAACATTGCTAGTTGACCCTGAGGGTAAAATTCAGGATGATAGGTTTTTTTCCACTTAGTTATAACAATAAATAAATCATATATACCTTTCTTATTCTTAATCATTTTAGCGATTATTTCACGCTTGCCCGATAGGATTTCAGTATCATAAAACTACTTATAATTTATGTGTCCATATGTAGCATGGATGACCTCCCATATATCATATGCATATTTAAGGCTTTATAGAGTATTTTTGGCTCTATATTTACTGATTAAAGTAAATAATACCTTGCCATATGATTTATTCTCATCCACTTGGCATACTCAAACTGATCATTCCTGAAGCTTCTATTGGTGGTTCTTGAATTGGTGGTGTTTTAACAGCTTCCATTAAATTCTCTCTTAGCAATAATATATTGATATCATGTCTCCAAAATACTATATTTTCATCATTAAGTTCAATCATTACATTGCAGTTGTTTTCAAACATCTTAACTAAAAGAAATAAAATACAATAATATTATTATTAAAAAAATATCAATTATTTGGAATTTAAACATGATGCATGAATGCAACAATTAAAACACATAAACTAACATTTACTATTCTACGATAAAACTACCCAACAAATAAAGCGTTTCCTTAGGGTCGGTCAAGTTATATTCAGATAGCTTATAACCCATTATTTCATAATTCATGACTTAACTTAGAGAGTGCCGCCTTAGGCTCAGTCAAGCCTAAAATGCATTACTCTTTCCTATCTTCGTAAGAAGCCAACCTTGGTATTAATATGTCTAGATACCTTCCTTAGGGGGATGGAAACAAAGTCACCTTGAGGTCCTATTCATATCTCATGGTGTTTTACTAATAATGGAGACCATAGGTCACATTAAGATGTTCACATTCTCCCACTTACTATTTTAGATAAAATGTATTTTATTAAACTAGTCAATTAATTATTAGTTTATTAATAACCTTGTGAATGTAATTAAATACAAAATATATTTCATTATAAAATAGCCTATTTTTACAATTCATGTGATCTAAATAATTACCCACTACATTCATCTCTAAAACACTTTTTAAACAAAGTTGGTTATCTTAAAGGCTCTATTGCCTTTATTATGGTGTGACTTACCAAGTTTTAACTAATTTAATACTTAGTAGTTTACATGCAATTGATTTTTCCAAAACAATTCACATAAACAACTAGGACAATCCTAAATAATAATGTTTCTAAAAGATGCATGATTAATGAAAATTGTATGGGGCTTCATAAATGACATTTAATTGACTAATGCATAATCATGTTATCATTCAAAAATTAATTAACATTTATATAAATAAATATAATAAATGATGAACCAAGTACTACTTGATATTTCTAAATTTACAACCCTTTTAAAAAATGGAAATAAAATTATAAAAAAAAGAAAAGCTTTGAGTTGTTTGCAAGACTCCTAGAATGCTCCTCCTTTCTTTTAAGCTTTCTTTATAATTCTAAGGAATTTGTTAGGCCCAACTAACTAATTGGAAACTAACTTTCTAACTAATTTATTTAATTAAACTAACTTTTAATTAAATAACCATTTTTGTCATTCTTTTTCATCTAGTTGAATTTAAATAACTAAAGAATCATATTCAAATAAATATTTAAACTTAAGATTAAATTTTAATCAACTAAAAGATATTTTATTTTTCTAATAAAAATAAAATAAGATAATTATCATTTTAAATTCAAATAATTCAAAATTAATTAAATAAAATATTTATTCAAACAAAAATAGGATCTTTAGTTTGGGAACCAAGAATAGTGCCCTAGGGTTAGGATCGGTGACATGGAGAACCTCATGGGCTTGGCAGGGGTGGTGGCTGGGTGGCTTGCGTAGGTAGGGCTAGGCACGCATGGGTTCGGCAAGGCACACGCAGGGACTCGGCTAGACGCCAAGGGGTGCATGCTTAGGGGCACGCGCAAGGGTTCGGTCAGGCCTCAATGCATAGGAGGCAGGGTCGTGGGGCCTAGGAATGTAAGCGTGTGAGCAGGGGGCTCGGACCACTGGTTTGGCTGATGGCTCGTGTCCTTCTTTTTCTTCTGTACAGATTTTTTAAGATCTTATATTTACAAAAAATCATATGCCCTTTATGGCTTACACAAGATCTAGAAATTCAAAATCATAACTCAATAGCCCCATATAATTAACAATCCATCATTTAACCATACATTAAAAAACATATCCATCCAATCAATGTATATATCAACATAAATATAAGAAATGTAAGAAACCCACGCAACATTTAATATATATTGTTGACGCGGTTTTTCATCAATAGGGGATTTAGACATCCGAGACAGAGAGATTAAGCTTTTTGTAAACCGAATATTTAAGAATATAAAAATACCCACAATTTACGTGTTTCAGTGGTTAAAATTCACCTAGTCCATGAGTCACTGTTATTGATCTGATTATAAACTTTTAGTCTAAATTGTTTAAAGCAATTTTGTCAGAATTTTTGCATACAGAATGTCGGTCCCTTTTCCTATCCACTCCCCTTGTATTTATAAGAGATCACCATGGACGCTTTTGGGTAACCGTACATTAATATGGTAACTGACAAATTTGGGTAACTTCCCATTTACATAAAAACATGATTCCCTATTAATTCTATACTCGTTATATCAGGTAATAAATACATAATAAAATCTCGGCGTCTATAAGTCGTATAAGGAATCTCTGAGTCTTTTGGGATCTTTCACTATGCGTCATAATCAAGCTTCCGCGAGCTGAACACACTCCTTGAGCTGGATGTTGTAAGACCAATGCAAACTGACGTGGGTCATGTTCGAAGTTTCACGAAGGCAATCCAGATGTTATGTACCTCGAACTAAGCTATTGGCGTAAAAGGCGGTCTGAAAACTCAGTGTCACAGACTGTCAAGTAAGCTCGAGCTACTCACTCCAGACTTAAGAAAAAACTTTATATATAAATTTTCTTATTGCGCTTGTCTACTAGTTGTACCTCGTCTTGAGTAATTCAGGCTATATTTTTGGGGTATAACATTAATATATATATAAGCTATTGGCGTAAAAGGCAGTCTGAAAACTCGGTGTCACAGACTGTCAAGTAAGCTCAAGCTACTCACTCCAGAGTTAAGAAAAAACTTTATATATAATTTTTCTTATTGCGCTTGTCTGCTAGTTGTACCTCGTCTTGAGTAATTCAGGCTATATTTTTGGGGTATAATATATATATGTAGACTACTCTAGTACTAATTGTTCCTATTAAATATGAAAAACAGATTGCGCAGCGGAATACAATCTTTTAAAAAAATTATTAATATCAGTCAGGATCATATAAATATATATATACAGATATATTAAATCAAACACAAATAGATTAGAGATTGCATCTTCTAGCCTATCAAGAGTCCACAAATTTTTTTGTATAAATTAACAATCTTCTTATCCTTATTCTAAAATCTCACACGTTGATCTTCCATACCAATCCTCAAACACACAAGGACATGTGCGAGCAAGTAGGATTCAAAATGTTGATTTAGAACTCTCTAGATGTACTCAACACATGAGATCTAGAGAGGTTTGATAATGACAGGATGTTGTGAATAGATTTTCAGGTTTAGATAAATCTATCGCTTTCTTTTTCAGAGAGAGAGTCTGTTAGTCGAACAACTTTTACTCGTTGTTTACTCGCTTTAAAATCTTATACTTGAAAGTATCGTTCTTTCAATTTTATAAGGATAACTAACTTGATTAATTAGTCCTTATTTTATTTAAAATAAAACTGATCAGTTATAACCTATTTAATTTAAATCATATTTAAACTGAATAATTAAATAAATAAATTTGAAATTTAAAATTCAATATCCTGGGATAGAAAATATCCTTGTGTGGCGCCTCTCACTGTACAATACGGTGAGTGGCGTGACCCACCTTAGGGATTTCCCTAATTTTCTCATTTGGTTGTTTAATTAATATTTAAGACAATATATTTATCCCAAAGTAAATATCATTTAATTCAAAATTAATTTTATCGTAAAATATCAATTTTAAATAAATAAATAAAATTCTTATTATAAATAAGATAATTATTAATCTATCTCTATATTAATTCAAACATGATTAATATTTATTTTAACATATAGTTTTTAAAAATAAAAACTATATGGTTAAATAATTAATTAATTCATAATTAATCAATTGCACATAACTATCACATAATTATTTCCTTACCCTAGAAAATTAATTCATTTGCAATTAAGTCATTCTCTCTAAAAATCTTTCTTTTAGCATCCTTACCCTTGATAATGTACGACAGAGGTGATCTCGGGAACATGGACCCATAATACGAAGCTCTAATAAACCAGACTATTAATTAAACTATTTAATCTAATAATTTTATTTATTAATTCAATGATTATTCCACTATAAATATGAAATTGCACTCTAAGTATTTATAGAATTATATTTACAGAGTTTTCTCTTGTAGTCCATTGATATAATTAATAAATGTAGTTTTGTCCTCCATTTATTGGTTCGTTAATTAGAGCTGGTCAAGATTACCATGTTACCCTTCTAATTACCTCTTGTTCCTTAAGTACCATTAATTCACTAGCGAATAATTAATTTATAATCAAATTATAGATTTGAGCTCAATAATTATTTAGTTCAAGAATTAACTCTTAAGGGAACCAATATTCGATCTGTTAAGAAAGTATGGATTCCATTATTGTAAATCATGTTCCCAGCCATTCATGATATTAAATCTCCAAAACAAAAGTCATTAGCCTCATTATATTAAGAAACCTTAACGAGTGAAACAAAAGATCCAATAAACACAAACAGTTCATGAATACTCGGGATTTAGACTGGTCTACAAATGATCATCTATTATGATAAGAATGAAATATTTATGTCAAACAGTAAGTTTATAAAGATAATTAATTCTCATCGATCTTGTCTTATATAATCTCCATTATATACATCACATTTACTAAGATGTCTATCCACATTACAAATCAGAATCTAGATCACTTGCATCTCGTATGCTTAGTAAATCATACTAGTAACCATTGATTAAAGATTCCTTACTTTAATATGTGACTGACTATTTTATTCATTATATATGATCTTAATTCTCTCGTACTAATACAAGATCATATTCTCGTGAATGAATAAGGAATTTTCTTGATATTATTATATAATTAATTCAAACAATAATTATAACATTCAAATATTAAAAAAATATATTTATATTAATAAAATGTATTTACATGTTTTTAAGGCATTAATCCTAACAATATATCGGTTGGCCTAGCTTCTCCCAAATTCAGTTTTTGAAAAATAGATAAGGGCATTAGATTCACACTATCCCCTAAATCATGTAATGCTCTCTCATAAATCACATCTCCTATTGAACGAGGAATATTGAAGCTTCCTGGATCCTTTAGTTTAGGTGGCAACGTCCTTTGCAATATAGCACTGCAAATGGAATATTAATGTGAAATTTTTGAAAGACGTCCAAAATCTAGAGAACTGCTTATCAAATTTACTCATTTGAAGCCATTGCAGATAAGTGGTCTTAATATGTTGATCAATACTTATTTGTGGCTGATTCTCAAGATTTTTGTAACCTTCAACCCACCTACATCATTTTCCTTATCAGACACACTCTCTTTAGGAGTCACTCCCTGTGTGGGTTTATCTAACAATTTTCCAGTTTTCAAGGAAATTGCATTGCACTGCTCTTTAGGGTCCACTTCTCAAGAAAATTTCATTGCACTGCTATTTTGGATTCACTTTTGTATTACTCAGCAAACTACATTGAGGGTGACTTTGTAACATACTTGCTCATTGTACAACTTGCATCTCCAAGTTTCTTATGGATGATCTTGTTTCTGTCATGAATTGAGTTTGCATATTGGTAAAGGTCAACAAAGTTACTTGTAGTTCACCAGGTGCCTCTTGAGAAGGTTGTGTCCTAGGTGGCTATGATGACGGTGCTTGAACAGGAGGCATATAGTTCTAAATTCCTTGGTTATTTCTCCAAGAAAAGTTAGGATGATTTTGCCACCCAGGATTATATCTATTGGAGTAAAGGTTATTGAGTTGCCTATTGAAACTTTCCATCATATTCTCCATGGGGATTGAATTATTCATATCAACTGTCATACACTGATCAAAAGAGTAAGGACCTTCAAAATTTTCACATCTAACTTGCACTTGCATGGCTCGAGCTGAAAATACTATCCTACTGCAATTGTTTAGTCAAAGTTGCTACTTGAGCTGTAAAGGTTGTAATTGCATCTAACTCATGAACTTCAACCCCCTTTCTAGTTCCTCCATGCTTACTAGGTCACTAATATCTATTCATAACAATCTCATCCACCAACTCGTAAGCCTCATCGACACTCTTACTCATAAAAGCACCTCACGTTGCAACATCTATAATTCTGTGAGTAGTACCACACAACCCATTGTAAAAACTATGCACTAACATCCACTTTTCAATACCATGATGGGGACACCTTTTCAATAACTCCTTACACCTTTCACATGCATCATATAAAGATTCACCTTCTGTCTGAAAGAAATTATTAATCTCAGCTCGCAAACTTGCAGCATTTGACGGAGGGAAAAACTTAGCACGAAACTTTTGAGTGAGTTCCTCCCAAGTAATAATGGAGTTGGCCGGTAGATAATTAAACAAACTCTTCACTTTATCTCGTAGCGAGAACGAAAATAAAATCAGCCACATAGCATCATCGCTCACCCCATTATATTTAAATGTCGCATAGCTCCAGGAAAATGGCTAAGTGTGAATTTGGATCTTCTGTAAGTGATCCCCCAAACTCGACAGTAGACTATACCATTTGTAATTTCACCAGATTAATCTCAAAATCATTCACACTTACTACTGGTGATTTGATGCATTAATGTACTCTCGTGATAGTAGGAAGCACATAGTCCCTCAGTGTTCGTGCATTTTGGTCTTGGGCCTCGTTGGCAGCAGCCCCATTATTGGTGACCTTGTCTGCTCCTTGAGCGGGGTCTTTCACAATTGTATCCTCTGCCTTCTTATTCTTCTTCCTATTTTGTCAGCAAGTTCTTTCTATTGCAAGGTCAAGAGATATCAAATTAAAAATTCATTGTTTTTGCATAAACCACTAGATAGCCTGAAATAGATATAATAGACAAAAACTCTATTATTATAATCAAAGAAACTGAATTAGAATCAAACTAATTTTGTTGATATTAATAAAAATCATACCCAGCAACGACGCAAAAAACTTGTTATGGAATTTATCTAATATGCAAGTGCATGTAATTGTAAACAAGTAATACAGTGGTAAATAGAGTGTCGAATCCACAGGGACTAAATATAAATTATCAAATAATTCAATTCTGATTCAATTTGGTGATGAGGCACTCACAAGCATTAAATACAAATTAAATAATTCAGAATAGTGATGAAGAAGAAATTATAAAATCCTCATAGAAAATAAAAGATTCAAGATATTACATTAAAAACCATAGATAAAAGATTTAGTTCATATTCATAAAGGAAACCATTAATGACATATTGAATTCCATAAGAGAAATATAGTAGGAGAAGAAGAAAGTTTAGATCTGCTTCTCTTGCTCTTCTTTGGCCTCCCATGAGTCTCCAGGGCTTCAAAAGCTGACCTAAAACGTTCTATTAAGATGTATTTATAGTAACCCAACCTTTAGGTGATGAAATACCAAAAATACCCTTCAAAAACATGATTTAAATCCTCTGTCGGCATCGGGCGCGATCGCACTTGCTAGTAATTGGTTTACCATATGCGTAGCATAAAGCACGGGGTAATGGGCCCAGAGATTTCAAAAAAAATTATTTAAACAATCTTTAAATAACCAGATCCATTAATATGCAAAAAATTAATCAAAGAGAAAGAAAAAGATAAGGATTTACGAGTTGTAGAACAATCAAGAATCCTCGCTATCTTTCAGTAACTCCAACGAATATCCAATCCAATGCAGCCTTTTGAATACTCAGACCAAGAAAATTCCAAGATGTGTCTCTACACCTCATAACGTAGAGTAACAGTGGAAAAACTTCTGATTCGCAAGATGTACTCAACTTATGTGATCTTGGAATATTAGGACTGAGACAATTTTCAAGAATAGGAAAATATTACGTTATATTTTTCTCTTTGTGAAAAGCGTATAATTTTCTTCTCTAGAATATTACTTAAGTCTCACATGTCATTTTGACCTCTTTTAGACCTTTCTGGACACATTTTGACGTTAAAAATGGTCAAAATGGCCCATTACACTCTGCATGCGACTTTTAGCATTTCTAGACACTTGACCGAAATCTGGAAAATTCCCATATTCTAGCAATGTTCATAGTTTCTGGTATTGTTCTCTGACAACCATCCTTTGGCCTTGAGGACACACCAGTTCCTTAGAAATTTTCTTCCTTCTCCATTTCCCGAGATGTAGTCTTAGGGGTTCTCGTTTTGTCCTATCTTTCTTCGGGTCATGGCGTTAACTGCTTGGTTTATTGTTTAAGATGTCTGAGGAGCTTCAAGAACTACACCAGTAGGGACTCCATGCATTCAACTCCGAGATAATAGAGATGGCTCGAGAAGCAGAAAGACTTCTCGAGAAAGGAAAAAAAGTGACGGAGAGTAATCAGGGTCTCGTGGTAATGGAAGACCACCCCCCGGCGACGGAGAAAACCCTCCGACTTGGATCTCAGAGGAAGAGGCAAACATGGGTCCTATGTTGATGGACAAATCCTACACCGCCAAAGGATTTGAGGCGGAGGTGAGCCCCCAGCAAGCTTAAACACCGGGGAGCTCTGGAGAGGATTATAGCCCACTACAGGGTGGACACCTATGACATGTGGGTGCGCTTCTCTTGGGAGAGCAAGAGAGCGCATGAGAGCGTCCACGGCCGAAGGTCCTAGAGCACATCTCATCTCCAAGCTGGTGCAACCTTTCCACTGCACCAGTACTATGTCGAACTCTTGAAGTTTGTCGGCATAGCTCCATTCCAACTATCTCCAAATGGATATCAGGTGCTGGCTGCGCTATTTGTTCTATACAAGAGGCAGAATTGGCATGTTCCTTCTCTAGCTGAGATATTATATATATACAGCTTCTGACAATGCCCGAAAAAGGATGATCGGAATAGGTACTATACTCTATTGAAGCATACGTACCCGAGAATGAAGTACAAGGCTCTGTGCAGTAATGAGAGCCACACAAGGGACTACAAGGAACACTTTTTCTGAGCACATGGATTCCCCATGCGAACCAACCCGACTCTCAGCCTTGACTTCGCCAGGGTTAGTTGGTATTACCCCTCGGGTCATTTAATTTTTTAGTCCTCACTCGTAGTTGGTCCTAGGGTCCTAATTTTTTCTTTTCAAGTCCCTTTCGCCGCACACCTTTTGCTGACACCTACAATGAAAGGTTCAAGAAAATGAATGCCCTCCTTGATGAAGAGATGAGTCTCACCTTCCTCTTCACAGAGTCCCATCTTCAGCAGTATGGGCTACTTTACAAGGGGCAAAGGATAAGCTACGTAGTCTTGCTCCACGAAGCAAGGATCCACACAGAGTACATAGCGGAGAAGGCTCAATATAAGTACACTCAACGTCTTCATGAGGAGCACACATAGAACGTACTCAAAATTAAAGCCACCATGAAGGCGAGAAAAGATGAGGGGCACGAGGCGGAGCTTAAGGCTGGGATCGAGTCATCCTCCATGCCTCAAGGTAAATCTCCAATAGTTATTCACTACGCCCATCATGTAGGGGAGGGAACTACTCCCGATCACTCCTTATTCTCACCACCATTCCTCGAGTGTGGGAAAATCTTGGGGCATCCTTGGACCGATGAGGAGTACCAAGACTATCAAGACCTTATCAACGTATTTCTCCACCACCCGAAGAGGAGGAAACATGTAACGACCCGAATTTGCTAATCGGGCTTAGGGCCCTGATTAGTGTGCTTGGAGGGCAATAAGTGGTTTAATATGCTTATATGTGGATTTATGTGTATATATGATTATGATGCATGTTTAGTTAAGTTAAAAATGCATGTGGGGAAAAACATACCTTTGGGGCATGAGGTTTTTCTTCTAGCTTCTCCATGGCGAGGCGCAAGAAGGTTCACCAAAAGCCTGCTACAAGTGATAAAGGAAAGGTTACACCAGGAAATGAGAAAAAGGAGGAAAGCTTGCTAGCAGTTGATGATGAAGGTCCTGCGACTGATTTGGAGGAAGTTTTTAAGGATTCTATGGCCGAGTTCCCTGAGGTTGGAGGCTCGAGTAGGAAGGATCGGATGATGGATGATGATGAGATTCATGATGCTGGGTTGAAATGGAGCGAACAAGATGATGATGGCACCGATTTTTTTACTCAAGCCAAAGATAAGTGGTCTTCATTTAAAAATTTGTTACCAAATCAGGGTGGTGCTTGATTGGAATTTGCAGAACCTTTGGTTCAAGATGGCCATCGAATTGCTCAAGTAGATTTGGAGGAAATTGTTGTTGAGGCTTCTATTTGGAACTCAGCTGTGGTTTGTGTGGTTTTAGGGGCCAATCCCCCTTTTGCTGTCTTTGAAGGGTTCATAAAGAGAATGTGGGGAAATTTGGGGATTGAGAAGATTGCAAGGTTAAATGCTAGCCATACTCTGGTTAAATTCAGAGATGAAGTCACTAGAGATTTGGTTTTGGAGAATGGGGTTTTGCATTTTGATAGGAAGCCAGTTATTGTGAGACCTTGGACTACTGACTTAGATCATTTGAGGTTGGTCAAATCAGTCCCTGTTTGGGTGAGATTACCTGGGTTGGGTTTACAATATTGGGGAACCAAATGTCTAAGTGCTTTGGTGAGTACTCTTAGGAGACCAATTCTAGTTGATAAGGTCACAAAGGATAGATCTATGATGCAATTTTCCAGGGCATTAGTAGAGATTGATATAGCTGATGAGATTCTGAAATCTATCCAATTCATGAATGAAATAGGCCAATTAATGGAACAGTTGGTTGAGTTTGAATGGCTTCCTACTCAGTGCAAGAATTGCAAAGTCTTTGGCCATACTATGTCCCTTTGTAATAGGAAAAAAGAGGAGGTTTGGAAACAAAAAGAGCCGAAAGCTGGGGAAGTAAAACAGGGTAGCTCGTCTGAGACACAGAAGGGCATTACTTCTGTTATATCAGAGCCTGTTGCTGGTCTGGGTTCTAAACAGGTGGTTGACATTTTGGAGAATCCTATTGCTCATGAGAAGTCAGCAATTGTTGCGAATGTTGTTACTCAAATATCCAAGCCAGTTCAGGATAAGGAGCACAGGAGCTCTTCGGATAACAATGCAGTTCAGGAGGAAGTTTGGGTAACCCCTAAGAGGGTGGGTGGCGTGAAGAAATTAGGTCATAAAGTTCAGAATAAATTGAGAAACACTTATGATGTGTTACAGGATAAGAGAGTAGAGGGTTTGAAACAGGATGAGAAGTTAGCAAAAAAACTAAATGGGGGAATTCCACATTCTTAGTTGGAATGTTCGAGGTCTGAATAAGAGGGAAAAACAACGATCCCTTAGTGATTTTTGTAGAGTGAATAAAGTTGGTTTAGGTGCTTTTCTTGAGACCAAAATAAAGGGAGAAAAAGTGGAGGATATGATGAGGAGCTATTTTAATGGTTGGAGCTTTTATAAAGGGAATATTAATGATGGTAGAATTCTGTTGGCGTGGAAAAGTAATATGCTGGTTGTGGATATAATTCAAGAGAGTGACCAATTTATGCATACACTTATTGAAGAGGTCAGATCTAATAGGAAGTATTGTATTACTTTTGTTTATGGCATAAATACTATTCAAGAAAGAAGCCAATTATGGAGGGATTTATCATGTCTTCAGTTCCCTGCTGCTGCCTGGTTACTGACAGGGGATTTCAATTCAGTGTTTAATGGTGATGATAGGCTTGGGGGTCGTCCAGTGATGGCAGCTGAATTGAATGATGCTCAAGGATGGAAAGCTTTAGGTATGGCGGATGAACTTAGGTCTATTGGCTCACACTTTACTTGGACTAATAACCAAGATGGTAGAGCTAGGATTTACTCTAAAATAGACCATATTTTTAATAATGAAGAGTGGATTGATCTGTTCCCTGAGTCGGTTGCTGTAATAAGGTGGGACATTTTTTCGAATCACTGTTACTGTCTCATTAAGGTTGTTCAGGAGGTGGTTTCGGGTTTTAGGCCTTATAAATTTTTTAACATGTGGATTGAACATGCTAATTTCAAGAGGACTGTTTTGGAGTGTTGGAACAAACCAGTTCAGGTGTTTGGTCTTGATAGAGTGATGGTGCAACTTAAAAGGCTATCTAGAGTTTTGAGACAGTTTAATAAACAACAAATTGGAGATGTTGAACGAAATTTTCAGGTTGCTAAGGAGAGGTATAATCGGGCTCAAATTCAATGTCAGCAAGATCCTCATGTTGCTGGTTTTCAAATGGAAGAACAGATAGCTTTTACTGTCTTGGCCCAGCAATATAAAATTTATGACAGCTACCTTAGACAAAGAAGTAAAGTGAATTGGTTTAGATTTGGAGATGATAACACGGCCTTTTTTCACGCTTGTTTGAAGCAACGGAAGGAAATTAATCGTATTACCTCCTTTGTCTCTGAAACTAGGCAGTTAGTTGAGAATTTTGATGAGGTGGTGGATCATTTTCTTGTGCATTTTCGGAATGCTTTGGGCAGTAACAGTAAGACTTTGGATACTATCCAAAAGGATTGTTTTATACATGGTAACATTCTTTCTCTTGAGCAAAAGTTGGCTTTAATCAAACCTTTTTCTAGAAAGGATGTTAAAAATGCTATGTTTAGCATTGGTTCTATCAAGAGTCCGGGTCCGGATGGGTATGGTTCGGGTTTCTTTAAAGCAATGTGGAATGAGATTGGTGATGACATTTCAGATGCTATTTTAGGATTCTTCCAGCACGGTTCACTTCCTAAAGGCCTAAATAATGCTTTGTTGACTTTGATTCCTAAAGTTCCGAATCCCACTAAGGCAGTGGAGTATAGACCTATAGCTTGCTGTAATGCATTATATAAATGCATTTCGAAGATGATTTGTGGTAGGTTGAATATGGTCCTTCCAGGGTTAATAAACCAAAACCAAGGAGCTTTTGTGAAAGATAGACTTTTAGCTCATAATATCCTTATTTTTCAAGATATTCTTAAAGGTTATAGGAGGAAACATATCTCTCCTAGATGTGTGATGAAAGTTGATCTAAGCAAAGCTTATGATTCAATTGATTGGAACTGTTTAGAGGACATCCTAACTGCCTTTTGTTTTCCAGTCCTTTTTATTAAGTGGGTTATGACTTGCTTAAAAGACTCATCTTATTCTATTTTGTTAAATGGCAGAGTTCAGGGGAGTTTTACAGGAAGGAAGGGGTTGAGACAAGGGGACCCGATTTCCCCTTTGTTGTTTGTGCTTATCATGGAATTCTTTACTAGAAGCCTGATCCAAGCTACTCAGAATAAAGTTTTTAAGTTTCATCCTAGATGCAAAAAGCTGGGTTTGGTGAGCTTATGCTTTGCGGATGATTTAGTTCTGTTTTGCAAGGGGAACAACACTTCAGTTCAGGTTATTCAAGCTTGCTTTAAATCTTTTAGTGCTGTTTCTGGTTTAACAGCAAATTTGGAGAAGTCGAAAATTTATTTTTGGGGTCTTTCTGAGAAAGAAACCAGCGGTATTTTGAAGGAGATTCAGTTTGCTGAAGGTGAGTTTCCTCTCAAGTATCTTGGGGTGCCTTTAAGACCTACAAAGTGGCAAGCTGGGGACTGTGATAGCATATTAAAGAAGATAAGGCTGAAGCTTTTTCACTGGTCTTAAAGACACTTATCCTTTGCTGGAAAAACTCAGTTTATTCACTCTGTGCTTTTGGGGATAAGAGCCTTTTGGATGAGTATCTTCCTTCTCCCTAAGAAAGTCATTGTTGAGATTGACCATCTCTGCAGGAAATTTTTGTGGGGTACTAATGGGAGGAATGATAACAGGAGCAAGTTACATCTCACAAATTGGGACCAAGTTTGTCTTCCTAAACAGATGTGGGGTGTTGGATTTAAGGAAAGTGTTAAATGGAATATGGTTTTACTTGCCAAATATATATGGGCTGTTTCTTCTAAACAGGATGTCCTTTGGGTCAAGTGGATAGATGCCATTTACCTTAAAGGACAATCAATTTGGGATTATAAGCTTCAAGTGGATGTAAGTTGGTATTGGCGTAAACTCATTAAACTATCTACTGTTATCAACTCAGAAATTTTGATTAAGGCATCAGTGAAGAACAAGTTACATACCAGTAAATTGTATGGACTATTGGTTCATAAGGAAAGAGTTCATTTTTATCATGTTGTCTGGTGCAATTTATCTATGCCCAAGCATAGGTTTATTCTTTGGCAAGCTACTTTGGGGCATTTACTAACTAGAGACAACTTACTGAAGTGTCATTTACAGCTATCTTCAACTTTATTCCCTGTGTGTGAATTGCAGCAAGAATGTCATGATCATCTCTTCTTTCAGTGTCCTTTCTCGCAAATGGTGAGACAGAGAGTGGCTTCTTGGCTGAACTGTGATGTTTGGCCTATCCATTACCAGGGATGGCTTAAGTGGATGAAGGGGAAGCCGAAAGGAATCCAGCAAAAGCTACTTGCTGCTGGTTTAGCTGCTGTGGTGTATTTGGTCTGGTGGAATAGGAATCACTGCTTATATAATCAGTGTTCTTTCTCTGTGAACTCAGTTTTTGCTGTGTTGCAAAATAGCTTATTTTCTAGAGTAAAAACCTGTCTAGATCTAAGCTTTCTAGTAAGGATGTAAGGTTTCTTGAGAGTGTTAATCTTTTGTAAACCTCGGTTGGAGGGGCTCTTTTGAGCTTGTTTTGTATTGTTGGTTTTGTGGTTCAATATAATTCTCCTTTCATCAAAAAAAAAAAAAAATGCATGTGGATCCCATCTGGATATTAGGGGTATAAATGTGATAAATGTTATATATATATATGTGATATGTCTGTGCAGCACGATCCGAGACAGTCCTGGGGAGCGTTTAGCCAAAGAGTCACAACGGGGTTGAGATTCGGACCCGGGGTGAGTCGAGGAGTAATTTGGGTACTAGGTGTGTTATGGGATTATAGGGACATGAAAATAAATATTTTGAGATATATTTGAGGATAGAATGTCTAGGCGGGAATACTGGGGAAAATTTACCATTTTGCCCTCGGGGACGTTTTGGTACCCCGAGCCTTGAGGTAACCCTTTAGATTTAAGTCAAATAAAACAAAAAGGGGAATTACTTAGAAACTCTAGGGAAACCGACTTACTTTCTCTTCTTTCAGCTGAGGATAGTTTTATCTCTTCCTTTCTCATTCACTCTCTAAGATAAACACAAGGGAAACTTAAGGGAAATTAACTTAAAGCTAAGGGATTTCAACTTGGGAAATCTAAGGGAACTTAAAGCTTGAAGATTGAAGCTTAGGGGAGACTGGTTCAGAAGCTTAATTCAGCAAGAGGTAAGTTCTAGCTATTAAGGTTTGGTCTTGAATTTCTACTGGTTTTGTGGATTTCATGTTAGTCAAGATTGGTTTACTTATTGAGAATTTTGGCTGAGTTTTGAAGTAGGATTCAATGGGTTTTTGGTGCTGTATCTAAGCTGAAATAATTGTGTTAGTTATCTGGGTTTAATAGATGAGTTTTGGGTGAATTGGCTTGAGGAAAGGTGTGGAAAATGGTGGAAAAATTCTAGGTTTGAAGGTGAGAGCCGCGGCCCTAGGAGGGGTGCGTCGTGGCCCGTGTGCGCGCGCGGCCATGGGAGGCCGAGAAGCTCATGCACGCCGCAGCGCTTAGTGGGCTTGCTGCGGCCCGTGTGGGGGTCAGTGTTGTGCTAGCCTCTGTTTCGAGGCTAGCCGCGACTCTTGTGGGTGGGGCCGTGGCCCTTAGTGCCAATCTGAGTTTTTAAGGGTATTTAGGCTTGGGAACTTAATGGGTAAGGCTCGGGATGGATTTTATCACCCAAATTGATAGAATTCAAGGTTCCGGAGGTTAGGGTTGTGGCTCGAAGTTATTTATTGGATTAGAATTTGATGGATGGACATTGTTAATGTGTTGTGACTAGGGTTTCGGCGAGGCTCACGTTAGAGGACTGTGCTCGGGGCATTGGTGCTCAGAAAGCTCGGAACTCAGGTAAGAAAACTCTTGTTCCCATAGAGCTTGTGTGAAGGGCTGAGCCCAATGTATTTGAATAGAATTAATATGCAGGGTCGAGCCCAATATGTTAGAACTGCGGGGCGTAGCCCTTTAACTGAATATGCTAGAATTCTATACTTGCTTGTTATGCTATGTATATTATGATGTGAATGGTCAGCTTGAGCCGGGAACGGTGTAGATCGAGAACGGCGAAGGGCCGGGAACGGCATTGGGCACGTTGAGTGCAAGGCCAAGAATGGCAAGGGGCCGGGAGCAGCATTGAGCATGTGGAGTGCGAGTTGCCAGGGTGAGTCCCTAAAAGGATACCTGGGATATCCTCACGACGTGGTCCGCGAACCCAGGGCTTGGTAAACGCCTGGGACGGCTAGGCCGTATGTGTTTAGCCATTGGTGACCTGTTTATATGCTTGATATATGTGTTTCATATGTTATCTGTTTGTGGGTTTTCTTGCTGGGCTTCGGCTCACAGATGCTCTGTGGTGCAGGTAAGGGTAAAGAGAAGATCAAGCAACCATGAGTATAGCAAGCGTGAGGCGGCGTGTACATGTTTGGCCAGCCTGGCTGCCACAGCCAGAGGATTTTGGGAGATGCTTGTAAATGAACTTAGATTTTGTCATTTATCCAACTTAGTTCAGTTTTTATGTTGTAAATATTTCTAATCTGTATTTTGGGATCCCAGGTGTCAAACTTTTACGATCTTCAGTGATATGGAGTTAATTCTATTTTCTTTTCCTTTGTTTATGGCTTAATTACACTATTTGATTTAAAACCTCGATTAGCGAGTTGAAAGCACGTTTTTAAACTCACTTAGTAACGACTCTAAGGAAGTAGGGCATTACAACTTGGTATCAGAGCAAGCCAAGGTTATTGGTTCTGGAGATTGACCCAACATGTACACACGCAGTCAGTGACAGGCTTAACTCAGGGTTGGTTGGTAAGGTTGGCTGATATGTCTGAATATGTGTTTGAATGCCCTGTTTGCCTGCTTATTTTGTATAGAGCATGATGAATGAATTAACATATGCATGATGCTAGGGCATGGCTCGTTGTGTGTTATATGCTATATGAGATATTATTGTGGATGACTGATGTGTTTGGGAGGTGGTTTTGGATGTTGTAATCATGCCTAATGAGCGGCGTCGCTGGTTGCAGGCATATTTGTTGAGATGCCTCGACAATCAGCTAGACTCCACGGTAGTAGAGCCGAGGATGACAATCTGGGTCAGGACCCTCCACTTGCCCCACAGAACTGGCAACAGATATTGGTTGAAATGGAGGCTAGACTGCAGAGAACAGAGGAAGAACTCCATCAGATGAGGCAACAGGCCCCACCACAGGTTACAGGGTTGCCAATACAGCAGAATGTGGTGCCAATGCCGGTTCAGCCTGTGACTGAGAACAGGTGGGAACCCTTGTACGAAAGATTTAGGAAGCAACAACCTCCTACCTTTAAGGGTGGATCGGACCCACTGCGGGCAGAGCAGTGGATGAACATGACTTCCTTGATCTTATACTTTATGAGGGTCAAAGGAAGTGAAAGGGTTGCTTGTGCGAGCTATATGCTTAGGGAGGATGCCCGCATCTGGTGGGATGTGGTGAGTCAGTGGAGGAATGTTGCAGTCATGACATGGGAGGAATTTAAGGGTATCTTCAATGAGAAATACTACAACATAGCAGTTCGAGCTGCGAAGGTTGATGAATTTATCAACCTGACTCAGAACAGGTTATCAGTTACTGAGTACGCCTTGAGATTTGACAGACTGGCGAAGTTTGCGCCAAACTTAGTGCCGACAGATGCGGCCAGGAGAGATAGATTTATACGGGTGTTGAATGCGATGATCGCCCGTGATGTGAATATTACGTTGATTCCAGAGACTACCACTTATGCCCAAGCGGTGGATAAGGCCCTTACTGCAGAGAGGGCTGAGGATCAGATATGGAAGGACAGCCCTATAAGGCGCGATGACAGGAGGACGGTGCCTCCTTTTGTTGGGTCTACTCGGGGCAGTGGCCCCAGTGAGCAGAAAAGGAAGACCTCGGACTCCTTTGTTTTTCCCAACTCAGATAGGAGGGCACGGGGTGCTTCTACTGGTCGTCAGGGTGGCGGTGATAATTGGAGGAGTTTTCCTATGTGTCCACGGTGCAGGTGTCGACACCAGGGTGAGTGCAGGATCAGGGCCTGCTTTGTTTGTGGGAGTGCCAGCCATCTAAAGAGGGATTGACCTCAAGTTAAGAAGGAGGAGCAGAAGCAGAGTGACAGTCTTGCTCTTGCCAGGGTATTCACTTTGACACAGACTGAGGCGGAGGCTAGCCCTTCAGTTGTGACAGGTCAGATCTCTAGTGCTAGTTCTTTGTATACTGCATTGTTTGATTCAGGGGCTACCCATTCATTTGTATCTGCTAGGGTGATTGATCAGCTTTGTAGGCCTAGTGGAGTGTATGCTAGGGGATTCCAGACTTTGTTGCCAACAGGAGAATTGGTAGTCTCTAGGAAGTGGGTTAGGGCATTACCAGTAGAGGTAGATGGTAGGGAATTATCTGTGGATTTGATTGAGCTAGAGATGGATGATTTTGATATGATTTTGGGAATGTATTGGTTATCCAAGTATGGGGCAACGATTGATTGCAGGCGCAGAATGGTAACTTTTGAACCAGAAGGGGAGGTACCCTTTGTGTTTGTGGGGTCAGTTAATGGACTACATGTACCAATGATTTCAGCCTTAAGGGCTAGGGACCTGATGCAGGAAGATTGCATAGGATTCCTGGCAAGCGTTGCGGATACCTCTAGGGTGGTGTCGGTTGGACCGGGTGAGACAAGGTTGGTGTGTGAGTTTTCGAATTTGTTTCCAACAGATTTGCCAGGGTTGTCGCCTCAGATGGAGATTGACTTTGTTATAGAGTTGGTACCAGGAGCGGAGCCAGTATCTAGGATGCCTTATAGAATGGCTCTGACGGAATTAAAGGAGTTGAAGATTCAGTTGCAGGAGTTACTTGTTTTGGGGTTCATCAGACCGAGTTTCTCACCATGGGGTGCACCAGTGTTGTTCGTTAAGAAGAAGGATGGGTCCCTTAGGATGTGTATTGATTACAGAGAGCTGAACAAGTTAACCATTAAGAACAAGTATCCACTGCCTAGGATCGATGATTTGTTTGATCAGCTACAGGGAAGAACAGTGTTTTCCAAGATAGATCTCCGATCAGGTTACCATCAGCTAAGGATTAAAGAGGATGACATACCAAAGACCGCTTTTCGAACGAGGTATGGACATTATGAATTCCTGGTTATGTCCTTTGGATTAACCAATGCCCCAACAGCTTTCATGGACATGATGAATAGGGTTTTCAAGGATTATCTGGACAAGTTTGTGATAGTATTCATCGACGACATCTTAGTGTACTCTCAGTCAGAGATGGAGCACGAACAGCATCTGCGGTTGGTACTACAGCGGTTGAGGGAACATAAGTTATATGCTAAGTTTAGTAAGTGTGAGTTCTGGTTGCCACAAGTTACATTTCTGGGCCATATCGTCAGTAAGGAGGGGATTCTGGTTGACCCAAGTAAGATCGAGGCGGTCAGAGATTGGCCTAGACCGAGCAATGTTCCTGAAGTGAGCAGCTTCTTGGGTCTAGCAGGGTATTATCGGCGGTTTGTTGAGGGGTTCTCCAGAATAGCCACGCCATTAACAGAACTAACAAAGAAGAAGACAAGGTATGTCTGGACGGACAGGTGTGAGAACATTTTTAAGGAACTGAAGCGGCGACTGATTATTGCGCCAGTGTTAAGCTTGCCAACAGAGAATGAAAAGTGTGTGGTCTACTGTAATGCATCCAGGCAGGGTTTGGGGTGCGTGTTGATGCAAGCTGGCAAGGTGATAGCCTATGCATCGAGACAGTTGAAGGAGTATGAGCAAAGATATCCTACGCATGACCTGGAATTGGCAACGGTGGTGTTTGCACTTAAGATTTGGAGGCATTATCTTTATGGTGAGAAGTGCGAGATATACACCGACCATAAGAGCCTAAAGTATTTCATTACTCAGAAGGACTTGAATATGCGCCAGAGGCGGTGGCTGGAGTTGGTTAAGGATTATGATTGTGATATCCTTTACCATCCTGGGAAGGCTAATGTAGTGGCTGATGCATTGAGTCGGAAGGGCCCGGGGCAGTTGTTTAGCTCGAGGCATATATCTGATAAGTTAGCTGAGGAGATGAGCAGAGCAGGTATAGAATTGGTGGTTGGTCAGTTGGCCAACATCACTCTTCAGTCTACACTCCTTGAGAGAATCAAAGAAGCACAGGGGAAGGATTCTCAGTTGCGAGGTCATAGGGAGAGTGCCTTAGTCAGAGCGACAAAGGACTTTTCCACTTCAGAGATGGGATTACTAAAGTATAAGAGTCGGATCTGTGTTCCGATGGATTCTAGTATCCGGCGAGAGATTTTGGATGAATCGCATACCACTCCCTATTCTTTGCACCCGGGTACGATGAAGATGTACCAGGACTTGAGAGCTCTGTATTGGTGGTCGGTCATGAAGAAGGATGTGGTGAATTATGTGGCTAAGTGCTTAACTTGTCAGCAGGTTAAGGCTGAGCACCAAAGGCCAGCGGGGTTATTGCAGCCTTTGGGGATTCCAGAATGGAAGTGGGAAGATATTACTATGGATTTCGTAGTTGGTTTACCAAGAACTGTGGGACAGCATGACTCAGTGTGGGTGATTGTGGATAGGTATACCAAGTCCGCCCACTTTTTGCCTGTTAGGACAACTTACACTATGGAGCAGTACTCTGAGTTGTAAGTGAAGAAGATTGTTCGACTTCATGGGGCTCTGAGGTCGATAGTGTCGGACAGAGACCCCACCTTCACCTCCAAGTTTTGGGAGAGTTTGCAGAAGGCTATGGGCACGCAGTTACGGTTTAGTACCGCTTACCATCCTCAGACGGATGGGCAGTCTGAGAGGACGATTCAGATATTAGAGGATCTGCTGCGAGCCTGTGTGCTTGATTTTGGGGGATCGTGGAGTAAGTACCTTCCTTTGATCGATTTCTCGTACAACAACGGTTATCAGGCGACCATTGGTGTGGCTCCGTACGAGATGCTTTATGGAAGGAAGTGTAGATCACCTATTCATTGGGATGAGACAGGTGAGAGGAGGTATTTGGGTCCAGAGATGGTTCAGAGGACCAATGAGGAAGTTGAGAAGATTAGAGCGCGTATGCTCGCCTCCTAGAGTCGACAGAAAAGTTATTCAGACCTGAGACGCAGGAGCGTGGAGTTTCAGGTGGGTGATCATGTGTTCCTTAGGGTTTCACCCATGAGGGGTGTGAAACGGTTTGGTGTTCGGGGCAAGTTGAGCCCTAGGTTTATTGGCCCCTTCGAGATTCTGGAACGGGTTGGAGAGGTAGCTTATAGATTAGCGATGCCTCCAACTTTATCAGGGGTTCATGATGTATTCCATGTATCCATGCTCCGGAAGTATATGTCAGATTCAACGCATGTCTTAAGTTTTGAGAATTTGGAGCTTGATCAGGATTTATCTTATGAGGAGAAGCCGGTTCAAATTCTTGACCGAAAAGATAAGGTCTTGAGGAACAAGACCATCGCCTTGGTGAAAGTGTTGTGGAGAAACAGCAAGGTTGAGGAGGCAACGTGGGAACTTGAGTCAGAGACAAGGGAGCGGTACCTCGAGTTATTCAGGTAATTTTGAGGACGAAATTTCTGTAAGGAGGGGATAGTTGTAATGACCCGAATTTTCTAATCGGGCTTAGGGCCCTGATTAGTGTGCCTGGAGGGCAATAAGTGGTTTAATACGCTTATATGTGGATTTATGTGTATATATGATTATGATGCATGTTTAGTTAAGTTAAATACGCATGTGGACCCCATCTGGATATCAGGGGGTATAAATGTGATAAATGTTATATATATGTGATATGTCTGTGCAGCACGATCCGAGACAGTCCTGGGGAGCACTTAGCCAGAGAGTCATAACGGGGTTGAGATTCGGACCTGGGGTGAGTTGAGGGATAATTTGGGTACTAGGTGTTATGGGATTATAGGGACATGAAAATAAATATTTGGAGATATATTTGAGGATAGAATGTCTAGGCGGGAATACTGGGGAAAATTTACCATTTTGCCCTCGGGGACGTTTTGGTACCCCGAACCTTGAGGTAACCCTTTAGATTTAAGTCAAATAAAACAAAAAGGGGAATTACTTAGAAACTATAGGGAAACTGACTTACTCTCTCTTCTTTCAGCTGAGGATAGTTTTATCTCTTCCTTTCTCATTCACTCTCTAAGATAAACATAAGGGAAACTTAAGGGAAATTAACTTAAAGCTAAGGGATTTCAGCTAGGGAAATCTAAGGGAACTTAAAGCTTTAAGATTGAAGCTTAGGGGGGACTGGTTCAGAAGCTTAATTCAGCAAGAGGTAAGTTCTAGCTATTAAGGTTTGGTCTTGAATTTCTACTGGTTTTGTGGATTGCATGTTAGTCAAGATTGGTTTACTTATTGAGAATTTTGGCTGAGTTTTGAAGTAGGATTCAATGGGGTTTTGGTGCTGTATCTAAGCTGAAATAATTTTGTTAGTTATCTGGGTTTAATAGATGAGTCTTGGGTGAATTGGCTTGAGGAAAGGTGTGGAAAATGGTGGAAAAATTCTGGGTTTAGAGGTGAGAGTCGCGGCCCTAGGAGGGGTGCGCCGCGGCCCATGTGCGCACGCGGCCATGGGAGGCCGAGAAGCTCATGCGCGACGCGGCGCTTGGTGGGCGCGCCGCAGCCCGTGTGGGGGTCAGTGTGGTGCTAGCCTCTGTTTCGAGGCTAGCCGCGGCTCTTGTGGGTGGGGTCGCGACCCTTAGTGCCAATCTGAGTTTTTAAGGGTATTTAGGCTTGGGAACTTAATGGGTAAGGCACGGGATGGATTTTATCACCCGGATTGATAGAATTCAAGGTCCCGGAGGTTAGGGTTATGACTCGAAGTTATTTATTGGATTAGAATTTGATGGATGGACATTGTTAATGTGTTGTGACTAGGGTTTCGGCGAGGCTCACGTTAGAGGACTGTGCTCGGGGCATTGGTGCTCAGAATGCTCGGAACTTAGGTAAGAAAACCCTTGTTCCCATAGAGCTTGTGTGTAGGGCTGAGCCCAATGTATTTGAATAGAATTGATATGCAGGGCTGAGCCCAATATGTTAGAACTGCGGGGCGTAGCCCTTTAACTGAATATGCTAGAATTCTATACTTGCTTGTTATGCTATGTATATTATGATGTGAATGGTCGGCTTGAGCCGGGAACGGCATTGGGCACGTTGAGTGCAAGGCCGAGAACGGCAAGGGGTCGGGAGCAGCGTTGAGCACGTGGAGTGCGAGTTGCCAGGGCGAGTCCCTAGAAGGATACCTGGGATATCCTCACGACGTGGTCCGCGAACCCAGGGCTTGGTAAACGCCTGGGACGGCTAGGCCGTATGTGTTTAGCCATTGGTGACCTGTTTATATGCTTAATATATGTGTTTCATATGTTATCTGTTTGTGGGTTTTCTTGCTGGGCTTCGGCTCACAGATGCTCTGTGGTGCAGGTAAGGGTAAAGAGAAGATCAACCAACCATGAGTACAGCAGGCGTGAGGCAGCGTGTACATGTTTGGCCAGCCTGGCTGCCACAGCCAGAGGATTTTGGGAGATGCTTGTAAATGAACATAGATTTTGTCGTTTAGCTGACTTAGTTCAGTTTTTATGTTGTAAATATTTGTAATCTGTATTTTGGGATCCCAAGTGTCAAAATTTTACGATCTTCAGTGATATGGAGTTAATTCTATTTTTTTTCCCTCTGTTTATGGCTTAATTACACTGTTTGATTTAAAACGTCGATTAGCGAGTTGAAAGCACGTTTTTAAACTCACTTAGTAACGGCTCTAAGGAAATAGGCCGTTACAAAACACCCCCAAAGGTTCGTTCCTCTAGACGAGGCGTAGTCCATGCATGCGATATGATTTTGTCAATACGATACCATCAAGACACAGGAGATGAGCCGACTCCATTCTTCATCCAAAGGAGCCTTATTGTGGCAGGGCTCCCGAGGAGGCTTCTTTTATGTCTTGCGTGAATGTTGTTTGCTTTTTCAAATTTTCATATATTTTCCTTCTGAGGACTAACCCAATTTGTTTCTTTGTGCAGAAAGCATGGGCATGTCCAACTTGGTCAGGCAGAAGCGCCAAAGGGTGTCAGGACCCTCTCAAATAGACACCCCGGCGGCACCGATCGTTGTGCTTCAGTTCCCGGCAGTTACGCCTCCACCCTAGGTGAACCCTATAGCTAAGGAAGATACTCCACTATCCACTCCTCCACGGCCAGTGATTACTGGTGAGGTCGTTGACTTCAAGGTCTCCCCGCCTCGAGATGAGGGGTCCTCCCTGAAGGGGAAGGAAATCCCTTCTAAGGTGTCTGACATTCTTCCGGTTAGGACACCTCGACTTGTGGTCTTTCCCGAGCACTACGAAAGGAAGACCTCAAAAGGCACAGGCGGTTGAGTACTGAAATGCCCATATTGACCAGGGCAACGAGGACTTCAATGCCCTCACAGAGTACCTACGAGAAGACAAATCACAGGGTCCAGTCGCTCCTCCTAACCGTAAAGAGCTGGAGTTTCTTCTCGCGGGGAGAGCTGGAGAGAGGACAACTTCATTTGTCACGGAGCTGCTCCAAGGATTGGCGGGGTCCCTTTGCGACATGCCCTTCCGTAGCTTTGCTCGTTGTGGCAGCGACAACGAGATCTTGCTGATAGTTGCCAGTTGCCACATCTCCCTAAGGGTAAGTCAAATATTTTCTAACTCCTCCAATTTTTCCATTTTTTTTAGTCATGTTTTTCATCGAGCTAACAAGCCTATTGTTTTGGTGCAGATTGCATCCTTCAACCAATGGCTCAAGGAAATCGTAACCATGAGGTCTTTCGAGCAGAAGGAGCTCTGGGAGGAGCTGGCACAACACAAGGAGACTGTAGTCATGCTGGCTAAGCACTCGCTGCTCCAGAAGGAAATGGATGACCTTAAGGCTCGCGCCTTAGAGATGGAGACCCAGCTGGCCACGGAGCAGTCAAAATTGTCATTGCTCGAGGACACTTCCGTGAAGCTATTGGAGGATGTTGCAGGTCGGACTTGGACTGTGGAGGAGGCAAATGAAAAATTTTTGGTAGACTTCACCGATGTTCAGGCGGAGCTTCGCCTGAGCCATGAGGAGTCTACAACTTGCATCGCAGAGTTGGCCAGAGTCCAGGAGGAGGCCACCAAGACCAAGGAGGAAGTCGTGCAAGCTGCTTCTCACGCGAAGAGCCTTGCACGGGATAATAAAAACCTCCGGCTTCGAGCAGAGGAGCTGGAGAAGGACCTCAACATGATGGCGGATGACACCCTGTTTGTGGCATGTAGAACAACAAGGACAAGGATTTGTCATTCATGGAGGAGCAAAACATGCAGATGATGCTTAAGGAGCATCTTCTGGCTGAGGGGGCTACGACAGCCTAGGAAATGGAAGCTCCGACGGTTGGTCGGGCTCCCGAGACTGACCCCATTATTGAGCTGGTGGTAGAAGTTCTTCCAGGCGAGGGCCCAAAGTGATTTTGTTTTTCTTTGTTTTTATTATGTATGCATGTGTGCCTTTTGTTTATTGGAGTATAAACAATTTAATGCTTGAGCCCCTGAGCACCATAGTAAATACTCTTTCATGCAGGTTGCACTACTTTTCTGACCATTATTGCTTCTTTACTAACATGTTAATATTTAGTAATTACGCAATTTGGTCTTACTAATTTGGTTGGGTTTTAACGTAACGTAGCGCCACGAGAGTTCGAAACCTCAACCCGTCCATAATTTGTGGGCCTTGAGTCTTAGAGACTTAGGTCTTATGCTTGAGTCTTGGTGGCTCGAGTTTTTATTGACTTCTCTTAGTATTTGGATAATTTTAGGCACTTAATGTTGTCCCCTAGGCTCATAGTCCTTGAGAGTAACTTTTAGTGCGAGGTCAAGTGAGCACACTTAACACTATCCTATGCCCTTGAGTCCCAACAACTCGGCTAGTCCATTATACTTAGAGCTTGAAGATCTTCCCCTTAGTGTTTAGATGCTTTGGGCGTTTAGTGTTGTCCCCCAAGCTCATAGTCCTTAGGAGTAACTTTAATGTTGTGTCAAGTGAAACACTTGATGGTCCTGTGTTCTTGAGTCCCAAACACTCGGGCCTTAGGAGGTCTATTGCACTATAGGGTTTTAAGGTATTTATCTTAGTACCAACGCTTTGGGTATTTAATGTTGCTTCCTAGGCTCGTTGTCCTCGAGAGAAACTTTAATATCGTCTTGTATCCTCGAGTTGCAACAACTCAGGCTCTAGGAGGTCAAATGCACTAAGATAATTGCTCCCCAGGCGCACTGTCCTTGGGATGTTATTTTGGACTTTCTGTCTTGCTCCCCGAGTGCAGAAACTTGGGCCTTTGCCATGTGGAAGTCGTGAACTCGTTGCCCCAGGGATCTAAGTCCCCAGAGCATGCAACTGAGTATTCTGAACTTAGGCTAGGCTTTGTGATGTTCAAGTTTCATTACCTTAGATTTCCATTCACACCTCAATATTTAGAGACTTGGTTATTTCTCCTCGAGCGCGAAGTCCTCGAAAGGCAACCCTAAGTCATCACTCATGTTACTTAGATTTCTCATCGCTGGGGTAAGTGTTTTGGGGTTGTGCCCGAGTACAAACGTCTCAGGATTCTGTTCACATCTCAAGGATTGGGACCTGGTTTTTGTTCCTCGGGTGCGCGCTATCCTCGAAAGAATACCTTAGGTCTATCCTCGCGTTACATGGATATTTTTGATGTTGGGGTTTTCCTAGGTCTTAGCTTTGGGGTCTTATGACATTAAGGTTGCTCTTCTCATCGACTAGATGAGCTTAGGTCATTGATTCCCAGTGCTAGGATTAACCTTACGGTCTTCGAGTTTTGGTAACTCGAGGCTTTGGGCCCAAGTACGGATGACTCGGGTTTTCGTTCACATTTCGAGATCTAGGAACTTGGTCATAGCTCCTCGGGCTCAACTTCGTCAGGAGGTAACATATGTCCGCTCTCATGCTACTAGGATTCTTAGTCTTCGAAGTCTTGTAACACTAGGCCTACTCCGCTCTCAACAAACTTAGTTTCCTAGGTCATGGACTTCCAAGACTTTGCTTAGTTCCCTAGATGTTTCTATTCTCTAGGTATTGACACTAAGCCTACTCCACTCATGACAAGAAGCTTAGTTTCCTAGGTCATACTCCAAGAGACACTATACTCTACGAGGCTACCCTAACCCCATTCCCCCCAAGTGATCGGAGACTAGTCTGCGTTCACTTGTCCAGGCTAGCGAGCGGGTGCACTACGAGTAGTGAAAACAAAATAAAAAGGAAACTAACAAATATAAGCAGATTCTTTTAAATTTTCTATTGTGTTTTGTTTACACAGTTTCCATTAATTGTGATCGGAGGCTACAAAATGATTACAAAATTTAACGAAAATATTCTACTCATATCACTAGTAATACCGGCAAAGATGCCTAGCATTCCACGGGTGGGGTACTAATTCCCCACTCAGTCGAGCCAGTTTTTCTGTCCCTGGACACACAATGCTCTTGACTTAGTACGGGCCTTCCGAATTAGAGCCCAACACTCCAGCACCAAGATCTCGGGTGGCTAAGAAGACCCTTTGCAACACCAAATCTTCGACCCCAAATTTGTTATCCTTCACTTTATAGTTAAAATATCCAGCTACTTTATGTTGGTAGGACGCTACTTGAAGTTGGGAAGCTTCACGGAGCTTCTCCACGAGGTCCAGAGACTCTTGGAGTAAAGTGTGATTTGTTGTTAGATCATACGTATCTCATCAGTGCATGGAGATTGCTGCCTCTACTAGGAGCATGGCTTCGTACCCGTAGGTCGTGGATTGCACAGGGCCCATTTGCAAAAAGCTGCCCACCAACTTACGGGGAACAGGTATCTGACTGTGTCAAGATACGACTGCACGTTCGCCCATGTCAGGCGGCGTCGAGGGAAATGTCGACTGTCGAGTGTACAAACTCGACACCACTACTCAAGGCTCGCCAAAAGTTTTTAGACGATCTCTTGGTGGGCCACAGCTGCAGTGATTGACACCTGATTGTTACTCCAGATCCCGAGGACAAATCCTAGGGGCGTGGCCTCACTTGCAGACATCCACGTCGGGCCGAATCATAGTACTTGGAGGAGTTTTACACTCCGAAGTGCTCTACGCGTGTTCTACAAAATCTCATTAGCGTTCGAAGAGCTTAATTATTTCTCTAATGACTATCACGTGTGCAATGATGAAAACACGGATAACATATATAACATTAGCCGCATTAAGCGCTTACCATAAACATGTACAGTTTATATAATTTAGGTGATAAAGTGTATTTAAATATACGAAAATAATTATAAGAGATAAATATCAATTAAAAAAATATATAAAACATAACAATTTATATAAGAGATCAAGAAGAAAATGACAAATAAGCTAAAAAACGTAAACAAAAAAAGGAAATAGAAAAGACAAAAAACATCAAAATAAAAATACTAACACAACAAACATCTTACTCTCCTCTCTTTCTCTCTGTTACATCTTTTCTCACTATACCGGAATAAAAAGGGGAAAAAAAAACAATTATACAAATTATAATAAGAACAAAATAGTCAAACAAAAGACCCATATACACGCTTCTAAATATATTCAATAGATATATGCAAGTTAAAAAATAAATGTTAGACTCCAGTGCTAAATTCTAATGTATCGTAAAGAAAATAGCCATGCGAATTCTTTTAGTTCACGGAGTAATATTAATTTTCTACATAATAGCTATGCTCCAGCATAAAAATTTTAAACAATTATGTAAGGTGTTAGGGCCGGTCATGAACTTTAGGGGGCCCAATACAAAATATGGTATTTTTCAAAATTAGGGTTTTTTGTACAGAAAAATAAAGGAAGTTTACAAAAATGCCTAAGATTTTGTAAAAAATATTAAAATACGAAATCTGGAAAAAAGAAAGTAAAAAGATATGGAGGGGCTTGATCATAAATACGAAGTTTTTTTTTGTAAACAAAATTTACAAATTTCTAACACTACAATTTTTATGTGACCAAAGTTTACAAGTTTGTAACCATATGTTACAATTTTATAAATAACATTTGCAGACTAAATAAAAAATTATAACAAGTAATAACTCAACTGTTTTTTAAAATTAAATTTACAGTGCAATGTATAATTTTTCCAATAAAAAATGGTAATTTTTCAAAAAAATGAGACCTTTTTAATTAGGGGCCCTAAGCACAGGCTTTTTGCCCCACATGTGCCCAAGCCCTAGGCACACGGCTATTGGCCCACCTTGTAAGGAGTATGTAATGCCAATTTATGTTTGATGACATTATATATGGAGTATTGTTATAGTAGTGATTGTTTTTAATCACTACTTAGAGTACTTAGAGGTAATTTTAGTATTTTCGGTACATGAATAAGCTGCATTTTTTATATGATTGTGTATAATGTAGTTATATAAGACCTCCCATAAAATTTCAAGAAATTATGAATAATTTAGGATGTCAAAATCAAAATTCAAACAACTTGTTACATGTGTGTTTGTTTCAATATTTATACGAGCGTGTAATAAGATATTTGAATCTTGATTTCAACATCTTAATTATTCAAGATTTCTTAAAATATTGTAGAAGATCCTCTGTAATTATTTACATACTGTCATGTAAAAAAAAATTTGAGCTATAACTTATTCATGTACTTAAAATATTAAAAATAACTATAGGGCTAATCTATACTTTTGTATATATACATTTATATAATTATAAGTCCTAATGATAAAAAATTATAGCAAATTTATATATAAAAATAGAAGATAAATATCAATTAAAAAACATATAAACCAAAACAATTTATATAAGAGAAAGAAGAAAATGACAAATAAGTTCAAACAACGTAAATAAAAAAAACAAAAAAAAATTGGTGATGTTTGGTAATACTTAAAAAATAGTTTTTTATTTAATTAATTAAAAATTTGATAATTAAACATAAAATGTATTTAGTAATTCTATTTTTATTTATTATTTTTTTAAATTTTAATTTAAATTTATTAAATTTTAAAAATGGAATTTTTTCACGTTCAAAACTTTTTTAAACCGTTTTCGACTTTTTTTTCTTCTATCAACGTCTTATATTGTTAAACAAAAAATAAAAATAAAAGTTATCAAACGCGTTTATTATTTTTTTTTTAAAAAAACAAAAATAAAAAATAGTTACTAAAAATATTTTTATTTTTAAAAATAAAGAAACAAAAAATAAATAATATTTTTATTTTTGTGTTTAAAAATTCAAAAACAATACTGACACTACAAACATATTACTCTCCTCTCTTTCTCTCTATTAAATCTTCTCTTTCTTTCTCTCTACACCGGAATAAAATGATACACACAAAAAAAAAAACAAAATAATTATACAAATTATAATAAGAACAAAATAGTCGAATTAACAACCAATATCCATACTTCTATATATTTAATAAATATATGCAAGTTAAAAAATAAATGTTAGACTCCAGTGCTAAATTCTAATGTATGGTAAAGCAAATAGCCATGCTAATTCTTTTAGTTCACAGAGTAATATTAATTTTCTACATAATAGCTAAATCAGTCTTGTCCTGCCCCAGCTTAAAAAAATTTAATTAATTATGTAAGGTGTTAGGGCTGGTCATGAACTTTAGGGGCCCAATACAAAATATGGTATTTTCCATAATCGGGGTCATTTGTACAGAAAAATAAAGGAAGCTTACAAAAATACCTGAGATTTTTATAAAAAATATTACAATACAAAATCTGGAAAAACAAATTACAAAACTATGGAGGAGTATAATTGTAAATACAAAGATTTGTTTTTAAACAAAGTTTACAAATTTGTGACAATACAATTCTTTTGTAACTAAAATTTACAAGTTTGTAACCATATGTTACAATTTTATAAATAACATTTACATACTATATAAAAAATTATAACAAGCATTACCTCAATTGTTACAAACTTTTTTTAATTTAAAATTAAATTTACAGTGCTATTTGTAATTTTTCTAACAAATAATGGTAATTTTTCAGAAAAATAATGGTATTTTTTTTAAAAAAAAAATAGGACATTTTTAATTAGGGGATAGGCACAAACTTTTTGGCCCACGTTGTAAGGAGTATATAATTATGGATATTCTTTGAACAAAACCAATCATGTGCATAAATATTTATATATCTCTTTTGTATAAAAAGTGTATAGATAATTGATTTTTTTTGTTTTAAAGATTTGTTTGGTTATTTTGAACAGAATATTCTAAATATTTAACAGAATATATCTTTAAAACTAATTAAAAATAGATATTTATTAATTATATTAATATAAATTCAAATTCAAGTGTTATAAAATATAATTATCATAATAATATATAATACAAGACTATATATTTAATAATTATATTAATATAAATTTAAAAGTTATAAAATATTATTATGATAATAAATAATCCTATTTTTTTACTAATTATATTAATATGAATTCAAATATTATAAAATATTATTATTATAATAATATTTAATATAAGATCTCTTTTATATAAAATGTAGATAACGAAAATTATTGATTTTAATGGTTTGTTTGTTACTTTTTAGCAGAATATTCAAAATATTTAACACATTATACCTTTAAAACTAATTAAAAATAGATATTTATTAATTATATTAATATAAATTCAAATATTACAAAATATCATTATTATAATAATATTTAATATAAGACTACATATATAATAATTATATTAATATAAATTCAAATTTAAGCTTATAAAATATAATTACTATAATAATATATAATACAAGACTAAATATTTAATAATTATATTAATATAAATTTAAATGTTATAAAATATTATTATGATAATATATATAATCCTATTTTTTTACTAATTATATTAATATGAATTTAAATATTATTATAATAATAATATTTAATACACGATTTCTTCTATATAAAAAGTATGTAGATAACGGAAATTCTTGGTTTTAATAGTTTATTTTATTACTTTTTAACGGAATATTCTAAATATTTAATAGATTATACCTTTAAAACTAACTAAAAATAGATATTTATTAATTATATTAATATAAATTCAAATATTATAAAATATCATTATTATTATAATATTTAATATAAGACTACATATATAATAATTATATTAATATAAATTCAAATTCAAGTGTTATAAAATATCATTACCATAATAATAATAAATAATACAAGACAAAATATTTAAAAATTATATTAATATAAATTTAAAGGATTTACAATATTATTATGATAATATATAATCCTATTTTTTTTTACTAATTATATTAATATGAACTCAAATATTATAATAATAATAATATTTAATACAAGACTAGATATTTAATACTTATATTAATATAAACTTAAATATTAAAAAATACCATTATAATAATATATAATACACAATCTTAAGTTTTATTAAAAAAAATATCATATATGTTTAATAAGGTTATCATATTATATATATTTAAAAAAACAATTATAAACAATATTTTAATATAATTTTTCAAATAATATGTTTATGTCATTCTATTATACATAATATTGTTTATTTATTTGAAATTTATACGATAACGATACAAATTTAATAAAAATAATTAATAAATTATATAAATAAAACTAAACAACATGTTGTTGTATCTAATATATATATATATTAATTTTATTGGATAGGGGCGTCTTTATTTTTGACATGTAGAATAATAAGGTATATTTGCGGCGAAAGTACCCAAATTATTACATTTGTAATACTTAAGTATCCAAGTTATTTGTTTGCCGGCGAAAGTACATTCTGTCTATATTTTCTTGTAGTCGTCTGTTCTAAATGTTAAGTGCGCTTGTGACATATTGGTAAAAGTACTAAATTAAATGAATATTTATAGTAAAAGTACCTAATTTAAGAGATATATGTGCCAAAAGTACCCAAGTTATTAGATATTGGTGACAAAGGTACCCAGGTTATAAGCAAATTTGATATCACATTGTGGATTTAGCGGCAAAATAAATAGCTGTAACAAAATATGGTCGGAAGGTACTTTCGCTGGCAAAAAAATAACTTGGGTACTTAAGTGCTTCAAACATAATAATTTAGGTATTTTCGCCGCAAATATCCTAGAAAAATTATGATCATAAATTATTCCGAATTTCTCTAAAATTAGTGGGATGCTTGCTATAACTACAATAAATAGCGTCATATAAAAAAAATTAGGTTATAATTTCTCCCCTTCTCAAAAACGAAATGCTATCCGTATTGTGGGAGTAGTTTCTCCAAATCCCAACTAATTCTGTTAATGAGTTGTTTGGTTCTCAACTGTCATAACAACTTATTTAACTTAAGTGTTATTTCTTTCCAAAGGTCTATAAAAAGGACCACTTGAATCCACTTGTCAGTGAAGAGCAAAACACAGATGAAATGAGAGAAAATTCAGATGAAACAACAGAAAAGTCAGATTAGAAGAGAGAGCTCAAGTGTGGAAATCAAGATTGAGTATTGAGAAAGGTTGTGAGAGCTGGGTTTGGGGAACGGTATTGAGAAGCACAACTATTGGGAAAATGCTTGCTCAGGGATTGAGTGTTTAGAGAGTTTGATCCAAGATTGTTCCAAGAAGCTCCATTGAATTCTTGTATTCATTTCGTTGATTGAATAAAGAAGAGATAGTGGTTCCTAAAACTGGATTAGGTTCAAGATCACATTGATCTTGTTCTGAACCAATATATATACTTGTGTTGATTTATGCTTTCATATTTTTCGTTTTCTAACTGTTTGATAATTAGTCTTACTGATTTGTGTTCTTAGATTCATCTCGGGTTCACTGAGATTCATCTAAGGTTCTTGAACTGGGAAATTTATCCTCATTTCCAACAAAATCAAAGCCAGGTTTTTTGATCAAAACGGGAGAAGAAAGTTCAAGATCCTAGAGCTTTCGCATTACAACAGATACATAACACAAGCTAGAATACTATGTCAACCATGGCCAAGTTCGAGTTTGAGAAATTTGATGGTACAAACGATTTCTCATTGTGGAGAGAAAGTCTTAAAGGAATGTTGGTACACCATAAGGTAACCAAGATTCTTGGAGATCAGAAGTTGCTGGCTGATAAGAAACCTGAAGAAATAGCTGAGATGGAAGAAATGGCCTATTATACCATAATAATGTACCTATCAAATGGAGAACAAAGGAAATTGACTTCAGAGACTATGACAAAAAGATAATGGGATATGTTATCCCTGTTTTCCCCCGGGACGCATGGCGTGATGTGATGGGTACATGGGCTCCCTCAAAGAGATCCAGGCCCACCCTGAGCCCAATGAACAGGGAAGAAATTCATGATAGTCCCCGTCCATATGGTCCGGGCCATCAGTAATGATCCCGGACAAGATGATCCCGGCCAAGGTGTCCCCCGTCCAGTAATGATCCCGAACAAAATGATCCCGGACAAGATGATCCCGGCCAAGGTGTCCCCGTCCATATGGTCCGGGCCATCAGTAATGATCCCAGACAAGATGATCCCGGCCAAGGTGTCCCCGTCCATATGGTCCGGGCCATCAGTAATGATCCCGGACAAGATGATCCCGGCCAAGGTGTCCCCGTCCATATGGTCCGGGGCATCAGTAATGATCCCGGACAAGATGATCCCGAACAAGGTGTCCCCCGTCCAGAATGATCCCGGACAAGATGATCCCGGCCAAGGTGTCCCCGTCCATATGGTCCGGGCCATTAGTAATGATCCCGGACAAGATGATCCCGGCCAAGCTGTCCCCGTCCAAGATGATCCCGGACAAGGTGTCCCCGTCCATATGGTCCGGGCCATCAGTAATGATCTCGGACAAGATGATCCCGGCCAAGGTGTCCCCGTCCATATGGTCCGGGCCATTAGTAAATGAACTCGGACAAGATGTCCGGGTAGGAAAAGTTTGGTCTTCCCTGAAGCTGACAGGTCCTCGAGAAACACAGAAGTTGGTCCCCTCAACTATGAACAAGAAGTTACGCATGGAGCGTACACTGTTCCTGGGAAATAGTGCTGCCACTACACTAACAGATCTTGTCCCCCGAATCTTCCTCGTGGATTGTAACACCCAGACTGAAGCAACTGTTTGTCGCGAGTCTTGTAATGCGATCATGTTTGGGCTGGCCCAATGGGCCTTTATTAATATATGTTATACATTTCAAATCCTTTGTATTATGGCTCCATCAGTGAGCAAACTATAATTACATCTCTATTGGGCCAGGATTAGTCCAGCCCAAGCCCATTGCACAAGACTGCCTATAAATAGTGCCAGTTGTGCACAGTAGGGGGGATCCAAAAAAGGGTTGGCTTGTAAGCGATTACTCTGCTCAAATTTGCAGAAAACTCCATTGTCAAAAGCTTTCTAAGCTCTAATACAAATGACTCGTGGACTAAGGCTCATTAACGCCCTAACCACGTAAAAATCCTGTTTGCATTGTCGAAATCCTTTCTTTTTAAGCTCTCTTATCTTTCATAATTATAGTTGCCGAAAAACTCGGTTAACAGGATAAGATGGAAAAATTATATTTAAAGCCTTCTGTTTCTAACAAAATTAATTTACTTGAAAGGCTTTATGGTTTTAGAATGACTCATGTTATGTCTTTAAATGAAAACATTGACAAATTCAGTGAAATCATTGTAGGTTTGGAAAATATCGAGCACAAGGTGGATGAGGAAAGCCAAGCAATAATATTGTTGTGCTCATTACCAATGGCATATCAAGAAGTGAAAGCTGCAATATAAGTATGGAAGAGATATCATTTCACTAGATGGAGTTCTTGGAGCATTGAAGTCCAAAGACTTTGAACTTCAGTTGGAGAAAGAATCCAAGAAGGATGAAGCTTACTTTGTTCATGGAAGATCAACAAAGAGAGGCTCTTCAAGAAGTCATACACCATTTCACTCACGTTCTAAATCAAGAGGAAAATATTCAAGAACATGTTATCATTGTGGGAAAATTGGACATATCAGGAGATTTTGCAATCTGTTAAGAAATCAACAAGGGTACAAATCAAACTAGGACCATAGAAGACCCATCTACAATCAATTTCATAATGAGAACAAACACCAGCAAGGAATGAAGTCTCAGAATGATTCTGCAGCTGTGGCAGAAACCAAAGATGACTGCTCATCAAAAGGAGTACTTTTCTCAATATCTGAGAAATCAGATATCAAAGAGTTGATCCTTGATTCATGATGCACTTACCATATGTGTCCTAACTTAGATTCATTTTTTGATTATAAAGAAACTGATGGTGGTAGAGTACTAATGGGGAATGATGTTTCTTGCAGGGTAATTGGTCTAGGAAAGGTGGCAATTCGACAGTTCAATGGAGATGTGAAAGTGCTCAACAATGTGAGACACATATCCGAACTGAGAAGGAATTTAATATCCTTGGGAGCTCTTGAAGAAGAAGGATATGGCTACAAATCTTTGAATGAGAACCTAAAGATCACAAAAGGATCTTTACTGATCATAAAAGGAAAGAGAGTCAATGGATTGTATGTGCTAGAAGGAGAAACTGTAGCCATTGCTGAAACATCTATTGTTAAGACTCAGGAAATTGAGATGCATCTATGGCACCAACGGATGAGACATATCAGTGAGCAGGGGCTGAGAAAGCTTCACAAACAAGGAAGCATAGACAAGTTGAAGACCTGTGCATTACCTTTCTATGAAGCAGGTGTATTTGGAAAGCCGCATAAAATTAAATTCACTGCAGCAAAGCACAATACCAAAGGAGTCTTAGAGTACATTCACTCGGATTTATGGGGGCCTAGCAAAATACCAACACACTCAAGTAAGCATTACTTTCTATCTATAGTAAATGATTGTTCTAGATGTGTTTGGGTATATTTACTTAGGACTAAAGATGAATGTCTAGAAAAATTTAAAAGTATGGAAAAATCAGGTGGAAAATCAAACAAACTCTAGAATTAAGACTCTTAGAACCGATAATGGCTTAGAATTTATAAACCATGAGTTTGACATGTTGTGCAATGATTATGGTATCACTAGACATAGGACAGTAGTTAGTGCTCCTGAACAGAATGGAGTTGCTGAGAGGATGAATCGTACTCTACAGAATAACGTTAGGTTTTTGCTAGTAAGTTCAGGGTTGTCTAAATCTTATTGGGGAGAAGCACTTGCTTATGCATGCTATTTGATAAATAGGAGTCCTAACAGATCTATAGATTTGAAAACTCCATATGAAATGTGGTATGGAAAAGCCCCAAGCTTGAAACATTTGAGATTTTTTGGTTGTGCAACATATGCACACCAGTCCAATGATAAACTAGGCATTAGATTTGTCAAGTGAATTTTTATTTGTTACCCTATAGGAACTAAAGGTTATAGACTTTGTGTTAATCAAAATGGTAAGCCTAAAATTATAATTTCAAGAAATGTTATCTTTAATGAGCATGATTTTCCTCACTTGAAAGCCAAGATTGGTAGTGTTTCAAATGATGCAGGTGGAACAAGTAAAAGGAACATGGCTAAGTTTGAAGTTAATCCAAGAAACTTTGAAGGAAATACTCAAGATACTGCTGATATGAATGACCAAAGTGAATCTGAAACTGAGCTAGATGCAACAGAACAACAACCTGATCTATCTGAGTATCAACTGGCAAGAGATCGAGAGAGAAGAGTTATACAACCTCTAGCAAGATATGTTGAAGCTGACTTGGTGCCTTATGCACTTGCATCAGTTCAGCAAACTGACACACCAGAACCCAACAGTGTTGAAGAGGCTCTTTTAGGGAAGAACAAGGCTGAATGGAGCCAAGCAATGAAGGAAGAAATGGGTTCATTGAGCAAAAACAGAACATGGGATTTAGTTGCAAAACCAAAAGGTCAGAAAGTGATTTCATGTAAATGGATTGTCAAGGTGAAGGAAGGTCTGAGTAAAGATGAGTCTTTGAGGTTCAAAGCAAGGCTCGTCGCAAAGGGGTTTACACAAGTGGGAAAATCGATTACAATGAAGTGTTCTCACCTGTAATAAAGTATAAGACTATAAGATTGATGCTATTTCTTGCAGCACAACAAAATTTAGAAGTAGAATAGCTTGATGTCAAGACTGCCTTCTTAAATGGTTTTATAGAGGAGGACATTTATATGCATCAACCACCTGGTTTTCAGGTGGAATCAAGCAACAAAGAGATGGTGTGCAAGCTTAGAAGGTCACTGTATGGACTTAAACAATTACCACGACAATGGAATAAGAGATTCGACACCTATGTTCAAGACATTGGATTTGTTAGATCAAAGTTTGATCATTGCCTACACTACAAAAATCTTGAGCAATCTACATCAATTTTTCTCTTACTATGTGTAGATGATATGCTCATTATGGAGAAGGACAAGACAGTGATAAAAGGCATCAAAGACAAGCTGAAAGATGAATTTGAAATGAAGGAGCTCGGTCAAGTCCAAAAGATACTTGGGATAGAAGTGACAAGGAACATAAAAGATGGGATTCTGAATCTTAAACAAACAAGTTATATTCAGAGGGTACTTCAGAGATTCAACATGCATGATTCAAAGAGTGTTTCAGTACCTCTAGGAGGACAATTTGTACTTTCAAAAGATCAAAGTCCAAAGACTATCGAGGAGGCAAAGGAAATGGCAAAAGTCTCTCATGCTATTGCACTAGGGTGTTTAATGTACGTCATGGTCAGCACTAGACCAAACATAGCACATGCTCTAATAATTCTTAGCAGGTTTATTTCCAACCCCGGATTAGAGCATTGGAATGCTCTTAAGTGACTACTTAGATATCTAAAGGGAACTACTGAGATGGGACTAAGATACAAGCAAATGAATCATAAAATTACACTTGAAGGTTTTGTAGATGCAGACTATGCATCAAGTAAGGATACACAGAGGTCAACTACTTCATATGTATTCACAAAAGATGGAGATTGCATATGTTGGAAGTTCCAACTACAGTAAGTGGTGTCACTATCAACAACTGAACCTGAGTTCATGGCCACCACCGAAGCATTCAAAGAGGCAATATAGTTATAAGGAGTGCTACAAGAGCTGAGGATGATGAAAGGTAAAGCTAAGATATACTCAGATAATCAATCTTCAATTCACCTCTGTAAAAATCCAGTATACCACGAAAAGATCAAACACATTGACATTAGTTTGTTTATAATAAGAGAAAAGATAGAGAAAGATGTGATATCATTGGACAAGATTGGAACTGAGGATAATCCAGCTGATATAGAAACTAAGGTGCTACTTGTGAATAAGTTTAAGCATTGCTTAAACTTGCTCAACCTTGGTAACTAATGCTGGAACTCTAGGATCACTATCTCTACAAGTGGAATTTTATTACTACACTTAGGTTGTGATTTGAAGAAACTAGGTGGAATTTGTGGGAGTAGTTTCTCCAAATCCCAACTAATTCTGTTAATGGGTTGTTTGGTTCTCAACTGTCATAACAACTTCATTAACTTAAGTGTTAGTTCTTTCCTTGGTCTATAAAAGGACAACTTGAATCCACTTGTCAGTGAAGAGAAAAACACGGATGAAACGAGAGAAAATTCAGATGAAACAACAGAAAAGCCAGATTAGAAGAGAGAGCTTAAGTGTGGAAATCAAGATTGAGTATTGAGAAAGGTTGTGAGAGTTGGGTTTGGGGAGCTGTATTGAGAAGCACAACTATTGGGAAAGTGCTTGCTCAGGAATTGAGAGGAAAACACTTGTGCGATTGAGTGTTTAGAGAGTTTGATCCAAGATTGTTCCAAGAAGCTCCATTGAAGTCTTGTACTCATTTCGTTGATTGAATAAAGAAGAGACAGTGATTCCTAAAACTAGATTAGGTTCAAGATCACATTGATCTTGTTCTGAACCAGTATATATACTTGTGTTGATTTATGCTTTTATATTTTTCGTTTTCTAACTGTTTGATAATTAGTCTTACTGATTTGTGTTCTTAGATTCATCTCTGGTTCATTGAGATTCATCTGAGGTTCTTGAACTGGGAAATTTATCCTCATTTCCAACATGTATCTTAAACATTACTATCTGTATCCTTATGATACTTGAATAACATATATGATGCTTTATGTCTCCCCCCATTGAATGTATATATAGTAGGAGCTGATAGCAAAGGGAAAGTAAGGCAAAATTGGTCAGTAACTGAAATCCAAAACTGTAAGATCATTATTTCTTTCTTTACAAAAGGAAAAATACAGAGAAATGGCCGCAGCCTCAAAATCTCCATGCCATGTTCGCTCACATAACTGGCCTTGTGCACAATACCCTCTCATTCAACAATGCAATGAGCAGTTGAGCCGAATAGAAGTTGCCGATATAATAATTAACACTTCTTCATCCTCCATAATCCACAAACTCAGTGATCTTAAGGAATTACAGGATTGTGTCGATTAGTTGCTTCTATTGCCTCTCGCTCAACATGCATTTGCCCAAGCGCGCTAAGAGAAATGGATGGAAGATTTGTTAGATGGTTTGCTCAAGCTTCTGGATATGTGTAGCGCAGCCAAGGATGAGTGCTACACACAAAGGAGTGCGCCCACAAAATACAATCTATCATTCATCGGAGAGCAGAAGTTGGACTTACAAGTGAGATCAGAAAGTACTCGGCTTCTAGAAAAGTGGTGAAAAGAGCAATTTGTAATTCCTTGAAGAATTCGAAGGGTGCTGATGAAAAGAAATTCTCACCCTTTTCTTCAGCCAAGGACGCTAGACTGAAACATTGGCATTGGTTAGTGTTTTGATGGAGGTGGAGATAGTAATTGTTGCTGTTTTTGAGTCCTTATTCTCCTTTATTTCAGGTCAGATGACAAAATCTAAACTAAGTAGATGGTCTTTAGTTACCAAGTTTATGTTCAACAAAAAAGTTGGTAGTGAAACAGGGAAGACAAACACAAGTGAATTTGAAAAGGTTGATGCTGCATTGCTTTGCCTCATGACTTTGAAGCAAATTTGACCATTTTGAGGGCATTGAGAGCGTGCACACTGAGATACAAATTCTAGAGTTCTGTATTCAAGACTTTGAAGGAAGCTAGAGTTCCTATTCAGGTGTTTCATTAAAACAAGAGTTGCCCTTCTTAACATACTCAACTACTAGATGAGAGGATCTTGTTGATTCAGCATGAGTTGTCAGAGTTTTGATGACAGTGATTCATAATTTTCATATATAAAATATAAATTTTTATACTTTCTATGAAATTAGTGAATAATTTGTCAATACAAAAATATTATGTATTATGAAAAAATTCGTTGCGAAAAGCATTAATTGTATTGAATACAATTTATTAATAAAATATATATAACTTTATTCACACCAAATTTTAACTTTATATAAAATTTTGTGATTCAAATTATATCAATATAATTTGTTACCGAATAATAATTCTTAGGGATAACTTCAAAAGTACCCATTTTAAGATTAATTAACAAAAAATAATCATTAAATATATTTAGTTTATTATTACCCATTTTTAGAATCACATTTTACATAGTACCACTTCAAAAGTACATTGTCTTGTGAGTGTTTGAACAGAAAAAAATTGTATAACAGGAATAGTAACTAAAATATTGAGTATAAAAAAAAACTCAATAAATGGATACAAATGAGAGAGAATCACTTAAAATGGGTGTCCTACTTAATTTTTACAAATAATTTTTAGTTAGGACATTTATGGCCAAAAATTTGTGCTATAACTAAAAGTTGGCACTGTATAGATTTTATATATACATATATATACTGTGTATTTATCATTGATATAGTTTAAACATTAACTACAAACGATCTTACTTGTATTCAATAAAATAAAAAAATTTATGGTCAATAAATGTAAAAGTTTTATAACTAAAATTGTTATCAATAAACTTCTTCTTAGTTACAACAACTTATCATTATATATATGCTTGACAATAATTATATTAGTGACAATTTATTACTAGTTATTACTTTTTCGTCACAATAATTTTTTACTGCGATTAAAAGTGATAATTTAGTCACAAATTTGTGTTGTGACTAAAAATTTAAATAAATTTATATTTCCCATTTTATTTACAAATCTAATGGAGGAAATTTTTTTTTACAAGAATACCAACATACCATTACCGAATAAATAAGTTTTTTTTTCTTTCTACATTTTCCTTGTTCTCTCACTCTCTTATTCTTCACGACAAAACTACCCAACCCAGACTCTGACCACCACATGCGTTGTATCAAAAGAAAGAGGAGTTGCGACAAGCTTGTTATCGAAATCTCACTGCCAAACTCTTCTCTGAGACCACCACATACATCGGTCAAAGATGGCACCCATGAAGTATGACTATGTGTTCCAGCCACTCTGATGCAAGGGCAGTACCATTGGAACGAGCTCTTAAAAAGGAAAAAAAATACTTAGCCACCCATTGCCTCTATATCATTGTCATTTTTTTTAGCGAGTTCGTGGGTATATCCACAACTTGAAGAGTTTTTTCCGATAACACCATTGGTTATTTTGGGCTCAAAGGCGACACCATGACGACCTACTCTTTGAGTAGGTCATTTTGGTACATGATAAGCATTGATTTCTTGCTGACGTCAGATTAGATGATTTGAGTGGGTCTATTTTTTGCTATGATTCAAAAGTGACATTTTTGTTACTTTTTTATTTGATCAAGCAAAAATAACTTCGATGAGTCACCAAAATATGTATTTTTTATAATATCCAAAAAGTTAATTTTTTGCCTAGTTAATAAAAAAAAACTATTATTAAATGTAAATCTCATGAGTTACCAAAAAATGTAATTTTATTTTACAGTTAAAAGTTGGGATATAGTATCCTAAATAGTAAGTTATATTAACTTTTTATGTTATATGGTAACTTATTAGTTTCTAAAATAAGTTTGAAGAAAAAGTATCTTAAATAATAAAATATCATAATATAACCTAAAAAAGAACTTTTGTTTTAAAAGGTAACCAATTGGCATCTTAATGCTGCCTAATAGTACATTAAATAATAAGATACATAATATAATATAAAAATTGTGATTTTTTAAAATGTAATCCATTGGTATCTAAAGCAACCAAAAGATAATTTATTTTCTTACAAAAAAAATCCACCTCATCATTGCTATATGTTATAAAAAATAAATGCATACAATTTTAATTACATTACTTCTGTAGGTTGATTCCCATAAAAAGTGGGAATTGACAGCTCAACACGGAAAAAGTGGGAGCAAGGTTGTTGTTCAGATTTTTCTATTTTTTTTTTTGGATTTTTTATTTTAAAAAGCTACCATTTTTTTTATAAGTAAGTAAATGTATTGCAACAAACCAAAGAATACAAAAGATGGAAGCTCCTCAAAGCAACAATTACATTTCAAACAATCTATGAAACCAAACTAACTCGTCAGCTTTCACCCCTACTAAACCTGTATAAGAAATCCTATTATAGACAATCTTTTTAATCAAGGAGGTTGTATATAGAACAGACCAAACTATACCCTCCCAATAAGCTAAATTCCTAGCTTTCCATATATGGTAAACAAGACTGGCAAGAATAGTCCAATACACTAATTTCTTGAATCTACTCAACTTGCTTCTTTTGATCCACTTGAAGATGCCTTCAACTGTACAATGCTGAGTCTTAATTGACAACCACATCAGTATGGGATGAACACATTGAGCACTAAAACAACAATCAAAGAAAATGTGATTATGAGATTCTTCCTTCAAACCACAAATACAACAGTAAGAATCAATACTCAAACCAAACTTTTGGAGGCGATCCTTAATTTTCAATCTACTTAAAAAGTAGAGCCACATGAAAAATATATGTTTAGGAACTATAACTCTACTCCAAATAGCTGCATAATGAAATCTGGGCTGTTGCTCATTAGTCAGAACTTTATAAATTTCAGCAATAGAATAGGAATTTTGCTCAAAACTGTTCTTAGATAAGAGACTTTTTATGTGCTCTTTCACTCTCACCACCTAACGTCGTACCAGCTACTATCACTAGTAGCAGAGTACTCCCACCAAACAAGACCTCTGAGATAAACAGCATGGACCCATTTCACCCATAGATTCTCCTTATTCATGGAAATATGCCAAACATGCTTCCCCATAACAGTTAAGTTCCAGTAAAAGATATTTCGCACACCCGAACAACCTTAAAGCTTCCTCTTACACACAGCGTCCCAAGAGACAGAACCGGATCCAACAAACTCAGAAGATCCATGCCAAAGGAAATTTCGTGAGATTTGAGTAATTTTTTCTAGCAAGGCCTTCGGGAGTATCATCACTTGAGCTCAATAAATCTGAATGGACATCAGCACTGCATTCACAAGAGTCATTCTACTAGCTAGAGACAAGTGACGGGATCTCTAAATTCTAATTCTATGCAACATCTTCTCAGCCAAAACACTACACTCAGCCAAACTGAGACGTCTAGAACAAATCGGGATCCCAAGATATCGAAATGGGAGCTGACTTTTACTAAACCCCGAAACAAGGTGAATACGATTCATATCCTCATCATTCATACCATGACTATAAAAAGCCGATTTGTTCACATTAGCTTGCAAACCAGAAGAGACTGAAAACCTTTTAAAGCCTTGAAGTAGCCTCATTATGGAAATGATATCACCTCTACAAAACAGTATGACATCATTCGCGAAACACAGATGAGTTAATTTAAGCTCTTTACACCTGTAATGGAAGTGAAAATCTTGCTTACAAGCAACTTTAGATAATATGCAAGATAAGTATTCCATACAAATGACAAAAAGAAGAGGAGATAGAGGGTCTCCTTGTCTTAAACCCCGCTTGGCCGCAAAAAAAACCATGAATAGAGCCATCTAACAACAAAGAAAAGTGAGGAGTGCGCACACAAGTCATAATCAGCTTCACAAAATTAATTGGGAAATTCAGCGCCAGCAGCATTTCCTCTAATAAATCTCAATCAACAGTATCATACGTTTTTCTCAAATCCACTTTAAACATGCAACTGGGATGCACAGTCTTCCTGCCATAATGACGAACTAAATCCTGACATATCATGATATTATGAGCAATGAATTGCCCATGAATGAAACCTCCCTGATTCTGAGCAATTAAATCAGGCAAGATACTTCTCAGTCGCTCACAAATCAATTTAGCAGCTGCCTTATACAAAACATTACAACAAGAGATAGGCCGAAAATCACTAATAGATGCTGGACAATGAAGTTTCAGAATAAGAGTGATAGTAGTGTTGTTGATCTCTTTGAGCATATGCCCAGAATGGAGGAAAGATAAAACAGCCCTACTAATTTCATCCCCAATAATGTCCCAATTTGTTTTATAGAAACCACTCCCATAGCCATCCGAACCCGGAGCTTTGTGATTCGGAATGGAGAAAATAGCTCTCTTAACATCTTCATATGTAAACTCTTGAAGAAGCATCTGCTGCTGCTCTATAGAAACTAAAGGTCCCATATTAACTATACTTTGAGACACCTTCCTCCTACTATCCAATTGAGAACCTAACAACTCCTTATAAAAAGAGAGGAAAGCCTCTGAGACACCATCCTTAGAATCCACCCATTGACCTTGCATATCCTGAATGACATAAATAGTATTAGTGGATCTCCTTTGTTTTAAACTTTGATGAAACAACTTAGTATTATCATCTCCCTCCTTGAGCCAACTGATTTTGGCTTTTTGCTTCAAAAAAGCCAAATAATTATCCTGGCACCTTCTACAATGGAACCGAGCATCAAACTCTTCATTAATTTTCCTTATGTTCAGAGGATCTAATCAAAGAGATCTTTGAATTTCATGCATATGAAGCTTGGCATGTAAAACTTGCACTGGAAGGTCCCCAAAATGCTCACGATTCATCTCTTTAAAGATCTTTTTTAAGCGCTTAAGCTTTTGAACAACTTGGAACATGTGAGTGCATGAAACCTTCTTAACCCAACTGCCTTTAACTCTCTCCTGATAACTAGGAGCAGAACTCGACATATCAAAATAATGAAACAGCTTTTTTCCCCCCATCACCTCTTGGAAAACATACAAAAGGGTCGGGCTATGATCAAAATCTCCTTCGAGCAAGAAAACAGCTTCAGCAGTGGGGTATAAGGACACCTAATCAGAATTTTCCATCACTCTATCTAATTTAGCATAAACTCTATCATCACCACTTTGCTTGTTATTCCAAGTGTAAAAGTTCCCAGAGCACTTAATATCACTAACCTCACAAAACTCCAAGCAAGCTTTGAAGTCCAAACATCCCAATTTATGACCTCTCACAGTAACTCTTTCATCACCATGCAAAGTAGCATTAAAATCATCCATCATAATCCAAGGCCCAGTTATACTCCTTTTGATACTTCTCAAACTATCCCATAAACTCCTTCTCTCAATAGATTTATTGAAAGCATACACAAAAGTGGCATGAAAACCAGATCTCCTTTTCGGCTGAATAAAATAGTGGATACATTGAGCTGTGCAAGACAAAATATTAAAATCAAAAGATTCATGTCTCCAAGCTAAAACAATTCTGCCCCCAAAATGATGAGCTAAATTAGAAGTTATGCACCATCCCTAAAACAACAACAAATACAAATAACCCAGCCTTGGACCCTTAATCTTAGTCTCTAGAAAACAAACCAAACCTAAATGTTTATTACAGAGGAAATGCTTAACCTCCTACTGTTTTTGCAACTTATTCAGACCCCTCACATTCCAACATAAGATTCTATCCATTAGATTGCTTAAAATATCGATTAGTTACATTTTCAAATATGACTTCATTTTAAAGTTATATTATGGTATCTTATCATTTCAGATGCCTTTTAGTTACCTTATGATACCAATTAGTTACCTTTTAAACCATGACTTCATTTGTTAGGTTACATTATGATATTTTATTATTTAAGAAATTTTTGGTTACCTCCAAGTCTATTTTAGTAACTAATGAGTTTCCATATGGTATAAGAAGTTACTATATAGCTTATTAGCGAAGTTATTCAGGATACTATATAATAATATTTAATTATAAAATTTAAATACACTTTTTCGTTTTTGTAAAAATAATAACACTTTTTTGTAACATATAATTTACCTATGAATTATAGTGGTACATATGGGTGTGTAAAAATCATCCAATCCAATTATAACAGACTAATCCAATTACAACCGACCGCCAAAAATTGGATATCCAATTATGATTGGATTAGATCATATCAAATTTTGAAGATCCAAATTGGATTGAATCTGTTGTTGGATGATATATGCAAAACTCCAATAAAAGCGAATCGATCCAATTGTAAATGTATTTTTAAAATATATTTATTTTATTTAAGATTATGCTTATAATTTATGTTGCATTTGTATGGTGTTGTATCATTTTGAACAACTTACTCTTTCTAATTGTAATATTATGAATTATTTGAACAAACTAAGCTAAATAAATGCTCAAAAATATTAAATGGATCCAATCCGATCAAATATATAAGCAAGGGGACACATCCAATGGATAAAACCGATCAAATCCAATGGATAATTAGATCAGATCGGTTGAGAAAATTTAATTGGAATGAATTGGTTGTAAAAATCGAATATCCAATGGATAATTGGATCAGATCGGATAGGCCTAAAAACATTGGATGTGATCCAATGAATACCCCTAATGGTACATTAATTAACTAAGTAGAAAAGTAACTTAAAAAGTTACATTTTAATCTGAGCAACAATAAACATTTTCGTGTCTAAAAACCAACAATAAAGCAACTAAAAATCAGCTCATTCAAACCATCTTCTCTGACAAAGGCGAGAAACTTATGCTTGCCATATACCAAAATGATATGCATAATGAATAGGTCTCGATAATACAATTCTTGAGACCTCAACAATTGGCCCCGTCTGTAGGAAAACTTGGAAGATGGAATCAATTCTTGATTTCAATTTTCTTCTCAAAGGAGAACAATCTATCCGACGAACGAAGTTCTTTTAGAAACAGAACTTATTGAGCAAGAACCCATGCCGCCAAAACCCAATGGAACAATAGTCTCAACTATTGTCGACATCAATGAGCAAGTCGACAAGATGTGTCGATTGATGGAGGCAAGTCAGCTGAAATCTTATGAGGCTATCAAGACATTGAAAGAAGCGCAAACTAAGATGGACGTAGAAATCGCTGAATTGAAAAAATAAAATGTCAAATTACGAAAAAATCAAGATGAAAGTGACAAGGTAGCAGCCACTAATGTGGTGGTTGAATTTCTTGACGATGGAATCCCAAAAAATAAATCTGGAGCTCAGGCCACTAGACTACCATCATCGACCTGTCCACTGCCCAAGTCGACGGATCGCGGAACTACGTGAGATGCACAATGACCCGATCTTGGAAGGACACAGGGAAAACCTTGTCGTCACCAAAATTGGGCGACACCTACTTAGTAATGGGAATGGGTCTGGAATGCCAAACACGAATTTGACTCCAATTGTCCGGTTACTTGAAAATTAGAAAGAAGAAATGATGCGTGAGGTAATACAGAAGTTCTCAAAGACCAGGCCACAAAGACCAGGCCACAACAAAGTTTGGATCTGACAGAATTGGTAACAAGAGGAACATAAAAATCTCCATTCACAGAATGGATCCAAAACGAGCCCAAGCCTAAAGATTTTATAATCCCATCCCTACCAGCTTTCAATGGAAAAGGAGATCCACTTAGTCACATTTTCTAGTTCCAACAGAAGATGGCTTTGAAAGTTAATAATGACACCATTCACTGCAAAGTGTTCTCTACCACGTTCTTTGAGCCAACACTCCTTTGGTTTTTCCATCTCAAACCAGGATCGATCAACAACTTCTGTGAATTTTGTAAAGTTTTCTTGCAACAGTACAACATGATTCGCGAAGCCCCAAGAACCATGGCAGATATTTATCTCATTTAACATGGAGAAAATGAGCACCCATGACCGTATTTATAGCGGTTCATTGATTTGGTGTATCAAATCTGTGGATGCCAAAAATCCACCAAGTAAGAAAAACAAAAGAAGTTTCTAGTCCCTTAAAGAAGTAAACAGCTAAGGGGCACCAAAGGCGCCAAGTACGCGATGAAGGCAGAAGGTTATTATAGGCCATCAAAGTGTTAAACACTCGCAGGGCTCTAGGCCTCACGAGGTCATTCCAGGCCCCCAAGCGGCATCACCTTGTTAGACGCCTTTGTCATGCACACATGGCCCTTATCCATGCCCCTCGAAGTTAAGGCCCCAACCTCGCGAACACTACTCTAGCAGCACCCCGTTGCACCCCGCGCATGCCAACACCTCATGCGCCTAGCCTTGCCCCGAGGTGTCTCACACCAAGGACCTCACGCCAAGAAGAAATTTCGCACCTAGGATGTATCCCATGTCTCACCAAGGCATGCGCCTCGCGCCCGCGCGCAACAGGGACCTCGCGCCCGCGCGCACATGCGCCTCGCGCCCCGCGCGCACCAGGGGCCTCGCGCCCCGCGCGCACCAGGGGCCTCGCGCCCGCGCGCACATGCGCCTCGCGCCCCGCGCGCACCAGGGGCCTCGCGCCCCGCGCGCACCAGGGGCCTCGCGCCCCGCGCGCACCAGGGGCCTTGCGCCCCGCGCACATGGGCCTCGCGCCCGCGCGCACATGGGCCTCGCGCCCGCGCGCACATGGGCCTCGCGCCCCGCGCGCACATGCGCCTCGTGCCCCGCGCGCAACAGGGGCCTCGCGCCCCGCGCGCACCAGGGGCCTCGCGCCCCGCGCGCACCAGGGGCCTTGCGCCCGCGCGCACCAGGGGCCTCGCGCCCCGCGCGCACCAGGGGCCTCGCGCCCGCGCGCACATGCGCCTCGCGCCCCGCGCGCATATGGGCCTCGCGCCCGCGCGCACCAAGGGCTCGCAGTGAGGTCACCTCACCTCGCCCCCAAAGGCTTCGCCTAAGGGTCGTGTATGCCTAGCGGCCACGCCCTCAAGGGTCTCGCCCAAGAATCACGCGTGTATATAGCGGCCTCGTCCCCAAAGGCCTCGCCCAAGGGCCACGTGTGCCTCGCCTCGCTCACCGGCCACGTCAAAGGCCTCAAGAGACATAGCCTCCACTAAACACCCTTCGGCCATATATCAGGAGCCTCGTAGTATGGGGGATGCAAAGTGATGGTTTCACAAGATAAGCCCCTCATCTCATTTGTAGGCATCATGCCTCATCACACACGCAGCAGGCCCCGTTGAAGAAGCCTTATCTCTCTTCCTGAGCTTCCCTACACTTAGTAGGACGTGGAATAACCATTGGGGTACATAATACCCGTACGTGTACGGGTGCATGACGTACAACCATGGGGAGGATAGAAGCATGACCCTGACACCTGTACCACACAGGTAGTGGAGGTACGGATCAGTCCAGAGAGTGGAGGCACTATATGCACGCCTCTGACTATGTACCAGGCTGACACTATGATCCTCTGCTCCACCACTCTTCCCACACCACTGCCACCTGTGCTATTACCCTGACAGTGTACTTTTGTACTATTTTGTCTCACGGGACCACCATGTATAAGGGGCCATTAGAGCCCAGCTATATAAGGGGCTTGACCCCTCAGAATGAGGGGTTGGAAAATCCATTGTAAGGAGAGGCTATTGAGAAATATACCAGGACTTGCTCCATCATTTATTTGTGTTTACTTTTCCTTAAAGTTTATTCTTAGTTCTTATATAAACATCACCTGACTTACCTTTGAGTTTTCCGATCTAATTTCGTTGACGAGATTTCACCGTCAACAAAATCCATGAAGTAGATCCCGCCATTGCGGCTAATCTATTTGTCAAGAGCCTACCAGTAGGGTCCCTCTTACATGAGAACCTCACTTTGAATCCCCCATATGACATGGCAGAGATACAGCTTCGCGCAAAAGATTTTTTTCTGGGTACTGAAAGGTCGAGAACGCGAACAAAAGAAATTGGCACTCATTTCTAAACCATCACTGGACAATCCTTCACCACCAGTAAAAAGGGACAAGAGAAAAAGCAACGATAAAACACCTCAAAGAGGAAATAAAAAGCCATAAACTCACAATGACACCCCAAAGGTTTTCCATTTACAAGTTCACCATACCACAAGAAGTTATATACGAATAAAATAAAGACCGCCCATTATGGCAAGACCCTTACAAAATCACCACTCCTCCCGAGTGTCAGGACAAAAATTGGTTCTGCACTTTTCATAAAGACCACAAACGTACAATCTCTGAATGTCACAATCTCCATAACCAGATTCAAGCCCTCATGGGGAATGGTCGACTAACTCAATACATCAAAGGATTTGGTGATGCCACTCCTACAACCGTAGCTTCCTCAAGTTCACAAGGACCCTTAAAAAAGATTAGATGTTACATGGAACTATAGAACCCTCTCTAGAGGATGAAAGAAAAACAAAATGTCAGAATCGCATGGAGGAGAGAGTGAAAAGATATCGCTCCCTCAGGCACGCAGTAAACTTCATCACGACAGAAGAACGTTGTTACCCTGTAGATCCTGTTACGTTTATAGAAGCAGACCTACGAGGCATCCACCTGCCTCACGATGACCCCTTAGTCATTTAGTGGATCGATGTCAATTAGGCAGAGTACTGGTTGACGAAGGCAGTGGAGTCGATATCCTCTTCTGGGAAGCATTTAAGAAGATGGGGTTAGAAGAATGCCTTGTCATTCCCTCGACAACACCGATATTGTGACTCAACAGTCTTAGAGTCTATCCAAAGGAAGCAATTAAATTGGATGTATTTGTGGCAGAGCGCACCTTGGAAGTCGATTTCTTGATCATCGACTGTCAAACAAGCTACAACGCAATTATGGGAAGATACTAGATTCACAGTATGCAAGGTGTTGTTTCCACTTTGCATTAAGTAATGCGATGCCAATCAATTGATGGCCAGTAAACCATAGATATTAAGGGTTTTCAAAAGCAAGCTCAAAAATGTTACTTAACCTTAAAAGAAACCAATCATGTGAGCACCCCTGCTTCTGACGACATGGACCCAAAATAGCAATCAAAGGGCGGGTTACCATCATATCTTAAACATATATAAGATGAAGAAGAATATGACAAACCACAATCAACACTTGATGAATTAGAAGAATTTTGTATTGATCCAAATGATCCTACTAAAAACATTGATGGTAAATGCCCAACTGCCAGAAGATAAAAAATGAAGCCTAATTACGTTCCTCACAATGAAAACTTTTGCATGGACCCCACATGGTATCCTAAGCATTGATCCAGACGTCATGACTCACAGTCTTAATATTTCCAAAGAATTCTCCATTGTTAAACAGAAGCAATGGCGATTTTCCCCAAAAGTGAATCAAGCAATCTAGGACGAAGTGGAATGACTAATAAGCATTAGGGCTATTGAAGAATGCTTATACCCAAGTTGGATTGCTACCCCCGTGGTAGTACCTAAGAAGAATGGCAAGAAGTGAGTATGTATTGACTACACAAACCACAACAAAGCATGTCCAAAAGATAGTTACGCACTCCCAAAAATTGAACAAATGATCGATGCAACAGTGTGCTAAAAAAGAATGAGCTTCCTCGATGCCTACTAAGGATCCTATGAAAAATTAGGACATAATTCACACGACATTTACGACAAAATGGGATTCGTACTATTATAAAGTTATGCCCTTCAGAATCAAAGGTACTGGGGCCACATATCAACGATTGATGAACAAGTTGTTTTTTGCAAAATTGGGCAACATCATGTAGGTATATATTGAAGATATGGTCGTTAAATCAAAATCAAGTACCACACACATTGCGGATATGACTAAGTGTTTCAACATCCTCGACATGTACCAAATGAAGCTCAATTCTGCTAAATGCATTTTTGGAGTAGCCTCGGGCCAATTCTTGGGATATATAGTCAGAAAAATAGGTATTGAAGCTAATCCAACTCAGATCATGTCACTATTTGAGGTTTAGGAACCAAAAACTGTTCGCGAGGTTCAAAAGGTAACAGGAAAAATTGCAGCTCTAAGTAGATTTATAGCCCGCATGTCTGATCGCTTCCAATCCTTCTTCCAATGTATAAGAAAGTTTGCAAATGCTGTATGGGGGGGATGAACAGAAGAAGGCTTTTGAGGAATTGGAAAATTATCTGAACACACTACTCGTGCTAAGCTCTCCAATCCCACACAAAGAACTTTATATGTACCTACTAGTTTCCGATGTTGCCGTAAGCTCATTTCTGTTCCAAGAAGAAGAAGGGAAACGGAAGCCTGTGTTTTATTCTAGAAAATTGTTACTCGATGTCGAAACTTTATACAGTATGATGAAAAAGCTGGTTCTAGCATTAGTAACTGCCAGAAAGAGGCAGAAGCAGTACTTCGAGGGTCATCTCATCACTGTATACACAGATTACCCCCTCAAACAAGTACTCAATAAATCCGACCTTTCCGAAAGATTATCTAAATGGGCTATTGAGCTAGGAGCATATGACATCTGATTCCAGGCTTGCAAAGAAAAGAAATGACAAGTACTGACCGATTTCTTAGTTGAAAGACAGTCATTTCAACCCATAACATTGCCCCAACTACAGAACATGGAGGAAAAATGAGTATAGAATATGAGCACAGATGGAGCCTTCAACTCACAAGGTTATGGGATTGGTGTAGTGTTAGAAGCTCCCTCTGGGCTTAAAAAAGCTTCTACTAGCGAGCATACCAACCATTCAGAGATTTTAATAACCCACACTCATGATCAACCCAAAATTTGCTCAATTTCGACAAAACCTGAATGTTGGATATATCCCATAATGCAGTACCCTTCAACAACAGAAGTACCACTAGAAAAAAAAGAGGCTAAACTACTACGCTTAAAGGCGCAATGATACTCCATAATTAATGACATCTTATACAGACGATCTTTCAACGGACCATATCTATGGTGTCTTCGACCAACAGAGGTAAAAAAGCTACTCGAAGAAATATATGAAGGAGTGTGCAGTAACTGCACTGGTGGATGAAGCTCGGCCCATAAAGCATTAACAACATAATATTATTGGCCTTATATGATGACAAATGCTCGAGATTACACTAAAAAATGCGACAAATGTTAGAAATTTTCACCAACAATTCACCAACCAGCACAGTTACTGCATTCAGTTGTTACTCTGTGGCCATTTGCTAATGGATGTCGTTGGTGAACTACCCAGAGCAGCCGGAGGAAAATGTTATGCGCTCTTGGCAACTGACTATTTTACAAAATGGGTAGTTGTAGAAGCTTATCTGGAAACACATAATTTATCAATTTGGGATCTCTTGGGAAATAGTAGTCAATAATGAGACACCTTTTCTGAACGCAAAATGATAGGAACTTTGTGACACAATGCACATTAAATCGAGCCTTGCTTTTGTCAACTATCCACATGGCAATGGGCAAGTAGAAGCCTCTAAAGAAGTAATCTTTGCTAATATAAAGAAAACTTCGCAGACAAGAAAGACGCTTGGCTAGAAGAGTTACTAAAAGTACCATGGGCCTATCGCACGACTAAAAGAACCTCAACAAGGGAATCACCATACACTATGGTATACGGAACATAAGAAATTATACCAACAGAAGTGGGCCTTCCAACTCTTCGCACTGACATAGCCTCTGACCAACCCCTCAATAATGAGCAATTGTCACACAATCTCGATCTCCTTGATGAATTATGGATGATTGCCTAGATCAGACATGAAAAATATCAAAAGGTCGCGGAACGCTATTATGATAAGAGAGTCAACTCCCACTCCTTCAAACAAGGCGAGTGGGTTCTTCGGTGGGTCACTGACAACTAAAACAAGCTAGAACCTAACTAGGAAGGTCCTTATGAGATTTTAGAAGCTCTGGGCAGAGGATCTGTTAACAGTCAGAAAATAACATCGAAACGTTACAGAAGGATGTTTCAGTTTCCTAAAGTCTATAGGAATTCTCTTTTATTGTATTTATGTTGTATTAAAGATAGTTTGATATGTAAAACTGTATATAAGCCTAAGTTCTAGTTTGTAAAAATACATAGAAATAAGAAAAAAAATTCTTCTCCTCACCATTTTATATGGTATCAGAGCTGTACATTTTTTTTATCCTTTCTGATCGGCTCCTGGCAGCTTCTTCAACTCCAGGCGACACCTTCGGCGCTCCAGGCAGTTATCGCAACTTCCATCGACATCTTCGGTGCTCCAGGCGGCTTCTACAACTTCCGGTGACATCTCTAGCACTCCAGGCGGTCTGCAACTCCAGGGGCAATCTCTATCTAGTCCGGCTCGACTGTCCAGCCCAGGCTCGTCGATCTCTGTCCAACCCCACCTTGACAATCTTTGTGTAGCTCAGTCTCGATCATTGTCACATATTCAGTCTTGGTCGTATATTCACTCTCACATATTCATCTCATACTTCCTTATAACTCTCGCATATTCCTACTAGAAAACAAATTTTTGATTGATACATCCCCACTTGTCAGCCAACCTTAGCCACGTGTCATCATGTCAAGCAGTGATGAAATCTCTTCTCAACTAGTGGGCCAAACTGAAATCCAGCCCAAACTCAGGCCCAAAGTCAGTCCTTTGGCTCCATTTATGGTCATGATACCAGCTCTCTCCACATCACAACCCACAAACTCGATGGTAGGAACTATTTACAGTGGGCACAATAAGTAAAGTTAGTCATTTTTGGACGTGGAAAACTCGGATATCTCACCGGTCACCTTCCTGCCCCTCCATTGACTGACTCAACCTACAAGGTATGGCAAGTTAAGAATTCTATTGTCTTTGCATGGATTATTAATTCAATGGATCCAAAGATCAGTTGCAGGTATTTATTTTTTAAAACTGCTAAGGAAGTATGGGATGCTGCTAAAAAGATGTACTCTGATCTTGGGAATGCCTCTTAGATTTTTGAAATTCGTAGCAAACTCAAAGAAATCAAGCAAGGTAATCACACTGTTACCCAATATTTTTTAGACTTACAAAACCTGTGGCAGGAACTCGATTTGTATCTGGATACCACTCCTTTGTGTGCTACCTGCACCACTCTTCAGCGCCAACAATTAGAAAAAGAGCGGGTCTTTGAATTTCTTACCAGGTTGAATAGTAATCTTGATGAAGTTCGGGGTCATTTAGTGATTCGTTCTCCGTTTCCTAACACTGAAGAAGCTTTCTATGAGGTCAGACGTGAAGAAGCACATCATCGCGTCATGCTCACTACTCAAGAATTACCGCCCGTAGAGAGTTCAGCTCTTGTCTCAAAATCTGGTCCACCACCGTTTGGCAGATCCAATATTGATCCTCGACCTAATTGCAAGGGTGATCGACCATGGTGTGATCACTGTCAACGTCATGGTCACACTCGTTCCGCTTGTTGGGAAATTCATGGCAAACCACCAAATTGGACTCCCCGTCGCCAAAATGACAGAAAGGCCTACTAAACCCAATCTGAGAATATCACTACTCATAGCGGTACTGCTACCCTTTCATTCAGTAAGGAACAACTCGAACATTTATACACACTCCTTGGTCAATCCTCCATAAAACCCAAATCTGGTCCCGAGTCTCATAGTGCTTCTGTTGCACACTCTGGTAATTTCTCTTCCGCTTCCCATACACCATGGATCATCGATTCAAGGGCGACTGATCACATGACAGGTTTACTTCATTTGTTTGATTCTTATAGTACTTACTCTACTGCCTCTAGTGTTAATATTGCAGATGGTACTCACTCACCTATTGCAGGCATTGGCACCATAAAATTGTCTACTGATTTATTTCTTAAATCAGTTCTCTTTATTCCTTCTTTAAAATGCAACTTAATCTCTGTTCAAAAATTAACCTCTGATAATCACTGTCTTACTAAATTTATGTCTGATTCTTGTCAATTTCAAGATCTATCATCGGGGAGGACGATTGGCAGTGCTAGGATTCATGACAGACTTTATTTCTTTCAGCACCTGAACAAAGAGTTGCCTTAAATGCACTGTTTAACTTTCAGTTCTATTTCTAATTCATCTTTTGATGCAACTTCTCAAAAAATTATGTTGTGGCATTGTCGACTTGGGCATCCAAGTTTTTTATATTTACGACATTTGTTTCCTTCTTTGTTTTTAAATAAAAATGTTGCGGATTTTCAATGTGATATTTGCCAACTTGCTAAACATACTCGTGTTTCATTTCCTCACAAACTGTATACACCCTCTACCCCTTTCTCTCTTATTCATAGTGACGTATGGGGACCATCCAAGGTCATGACTTCTTCTAGTAAATGTTGGGTTATTACATTCATTGATGACCATACACGAATTACTTGGGTGTACCTTCTTAGGCATAAATTTGAAACCTGTCAGGTATTCCAAAACTTCCACAAAATGATCCAAACACAGTACCAGACATCTATTCGGACACTTCATACTGATAACGGTACTGAATATCTCAATACCACTCTTGGTCCCTATCTTCTACAAAATGGGATTGTTCACCAGAGCTCGTGTGTAGATACTCCGCAACAGAATGGAGTAGCCGAAAGGAAAAATTGTCACCTCTTAGAAGTAGCCCGTGATATCATGTTCAACATGAATGTTTCAAAATATTTTTGGGGCAATGCTGTACTCACTGCTACTTATCTAATCAATCGCCTTCCCAGTCGACCTCTTCAATTCAAGACACCATATTCTATTCTTCAATTTATCTATCCTCACATTTCCACAAATACTCTGCCAGTAAAAGTCTTTAGGTGCACCACCTTTGTCCATGTGCACTCCAAACATCGGAGTAAACTTGATCCTAAAGCCATAAAAGCAGTTTTCCTAGGATATTCTCCTACACAGAAAGGCTATCGCTTTTACTGTCCCCTCACCAAGAAAATTTACATCTCCTGCGATGTAACTTTTTTTGAAAATACTCCATACTTCACTCCCACTTCACTTCAGGGGGAGCATATTCATCACGAGCAAGAAGCTCAATGGTCGTGGGGTTTAGAATTACCCCTAGACATGTCCTTTCCTCCAGTGAATGAAATCATTCACGAACCAGAAAATCTTCCACCTTCTTCTCATGACTCTCAAAATCAAAACATGCAGAAAGAAATTCAGGTGTATACCAGAAGAGAAAGAAATAAACAAGTGATGAATTCTCATCAAAGTCAAGAGGCCAATCCAGTGATAGAACCACCTCAGTTAAAAGATTCAGGTACTCTACCCTCAAACACTCAATCAGATCTAGATATTCCTATTGCTTTAAGAAAAGGAAGTAGATCTTGCACCCAACATCCTATATCAAAATCCATCTCTTATGAAAAATTATCATCTCCATTTAAAGCTTTTACCACTAGTCTATCAGATGTTGTGATTCCCAAGAATATCAATGAAGCACTTAGTACTCCTCAATGGAAGATAGCAGTTCTCGAAGAGATGAAAGCACTTGAGCAGAATGGTACTTGGCGATTAGTGGAGTTACCACCAGATAAGAAAGTAATAGGGTGCAAGTGGGTGTTCACAGTCAAATATAATGCAAATAGATCTATTGAGAGGTACAAAGCTCGGTTAGTTGCTAAGGGTTTTACTCAAATCTACAGAATTGACTACACTGAAACATTCGCTCCGGTTGCCAAACTCAATACCATCAGAGTATTGCTCTCGCTTGCAGTCAACTTAAATTGGGAATTGCATCAACTTGATGTAAAAAAATGCATTCTTAAATGGTGAGCTAGAAGAAAAAGTGTACATGAGTCAGCCTCCGAGTTTTGAAGAATCTCCCAATACAACAAAAGTTTGCAAGCTAAACAAATCGCTCTACGGTCTAAAACAATCTCCTCGAGCATGGTTCAATCGATTCTTGAAAGTTATCAAGGGACTTGGATACATACAAGGTCAGATTGGTCATACTCTCTTCATCAAACACTCAGAAAGAGGGAAAATGTCAGTTCTTATTGTATATGTTGATGATATCATTGTCACTGGCAACCATACTGAAGAGGTGATTTGGATTAAAGAAATGTTGGCAAAGGAGTTCGAAGTCAAGGATCTCGGTGAACTCAGGTATTTTCTGGGAATGGAATTTGCTAGAAGCAAAAAGGGAATTTCTGTTTCTCAAAGAAAATACACTCTTGATCTCTTGAATGAGATAGGAATGTCAAGCAGTAAACCTAGCAAAACTCTAATCGAGCTCAGAGACAAAAGGAAAATGTTTGAAGGAAACCCAGTTGACAAAGAAAGGTACCAGCAACTAGTAGGGAAGCTTATCTACCTCTCTCATACTAGACCAGATATTGCCTTTGCAGTAAATCTGGTTAGTCAATACATGCATGATACATGTAAAGGACATCTTAACGCAGTATATAGAATTCTGAGGTATTTAAAGCAAACACTAGGAAAAGGTCTTTTCTTCAGAAAGATGACTCAAAGAAAAGTTGAAGTGTTCACAGATGCAGACTGGACTGGGTCAGTTGATGATAGGAAATCTACATCTGGATATTGTACAATTGTATGGGGCAATGTGGTAACATGTCGAAGTAAAAAGCAAACAGTGGTTGCAAGAAGCAATCCAGAAGCAGAGTATAGAGCCATGGCCCACGGAATATGTGGAGCGATATGGATCGGACACCTGTTAGGAGAACTAAAGATTGAATATGAAGCACCCATTCAGCTTTACTGTGATAATCAGTCTACCATCAGTATTGCACACAACCCTATACATCATGACAAAACTAAACACGTGAAAGTGGATCATCACTTTATTAAAGAGAAGATTGATGGGGGAATTGTCAACATCAAATATGTTCATACGAATCAACAGTTAGCTGATATTCTCACAAAGGGGTTATCCGAGCGAGTATTTGAGTTCCTAGTTGTTTATCCAAAAAACAGCTGTTGATGACGTGGCAAGGATTTTTGACACGTGGCAGAGATATTGCTCACCTATCGACCAGCATTATTTCCACATGAAAAGATCAAGTTTTATATACGACCAGACTGGTCGTATACTCCGTTCATTTATGTAAAGATCTGTACAGTTGTAATGATATCCGAGAATATCTCTTCATTATGACCTGCAAATCCGTTTATTAAGGATAGATATTATTTCTTAATTCATGTAACCCTTCTTGAGCCTATAAATACCCACAAAATATCTCAAGGAAGGGGATCGATCTTTTTTCTCTTTTTCAGAATTGTATTACTATTATCCATCGTTTACATTGTTTTCTTCTTCTAAGGTCTGTGAAACTCAAGAACCCTAGTTCTTTGATCACACTTTTGGAGCTCAATACTAATAATAGTATCAAGTGGACGTAGGTTATTACCAATCACTGGGGCCGAACTACTATAATTCTCTGTGTCCTTTATTTTCCATTAGATCATTTTCTCAAGCTCTATATTATTTTTTGTCGTTTTCTAGACTCCGTGTCATTGACCAAAACTAGGGTCAACACTAGTAAACAAGCTTGGATCTATAGTCCAGCTTGAGGGGGAGTGTTATCAGTCAGAAAATAACATCAAAACATTACAGAAGGATGTTTCAGTTTCCTAAAGTCTATAGGAATTCTCTTTTATTGTATTTATGTTGTATTAAAGATAGTTTGATATGTAAAACTGTATATAAGCCTAAGTTCTAGTTTGTAAAAATACACAGAAATAAGAAAGAATTTTCTTCTCCTCACCATTTTATAGGATCCTATGTGATCAAGAACATACGAACTGGACGAAAAAGTACCACATACCTGGAACTCTATGTCTTTAAAACATTACTATTATTGATGTAACACATGAGTACTGTTTTATGAATCAATAAAAACAATAGTCTTCTTTACATATTTTCTCCACTTCTCATTTACTTTTTACAGCATTATATGTATTTTTATCTATATTTATCATTTGATTGAATCACGTGAAGAATATTTTTCACATAGTGAATCTTCAGGAAATGTGGTTACCACTTTTTGCAAATTCGTACGTACCATATCTTAGCAAGACTACATTGGTTACAAAATCAATATACTTTTTCTTTTATTCTTTTTCTTATTAAATACATCATTTCACCTAACTCACTAGTTTCTTTTTTCAATACATATACTACACTTTTAAGCCAAATATCATTGCTCCCATGGAGTTCTTCTTCATCACACCATGCATCAACACGATGTTATCTTCTGCAGTCTAATATGCTCTAAATAATGCAGTAGGGAACTAGGGCTAGCCTTTTTGCATTCTAATCTGCCCCGACTACACGAAATATGGATACCCTGGTGCAGCGCAAGTAGTGTGCGTTGGACACCGTAGCATCTCCTCCCCCTTCTCCCCCTTCTCCCCCTTATCCTATCAGAAGCTTGGAGGCCAGTCATCAGAAGGGGTGAGTACTATAGGATTCCACAGTTACACCACAATCCCTACACACGCGACCTAGTCTGCCTTGACTACTGCTCCAGAGCCCTCGGATATGCCATTTTACAGAAAATTAAAAATGTATAATTAATATGAAGTAAAATTACTCTATAATATATGTATATAACTAATTTTTTTAATTGAATTAAATGTAAAATGTTGCATTTAATTAATACATTATGAAGGTTTTATATAATGCACCAAATATGATAATATATATAATTAATTTGAAATTGGTTAGTAGATCAATTGTTTTATACATGCTAGTGGAGTGAGATATTTAATTGTGAAATTTTACACTCCTCATGACTTTTTTATATCATTTATTTAGTTATATGAGAATTTAAAATTTTTAGTGTTTGTACGACTTTTTTTCTTTTTAATATTTCAAATATGTGGCTTTTTGTTTCTTGTATAAATGTATAATTTAATAATTAATGACTTAATTAAGTTGTTTATTTTCAATAATATATAATTTTGTAATTTTAATTTTTTTTATATTTTTTGTGTTGTTTTTTACTTTATAAACAATAGCCACAATATATATACATATATATATATATATATAATCAATTCAATATATATGTATGTTTATATATATATTTTTAATAACGTATATTTATATAAACAATGCTGGAAGTTTTTCTTTTTTTTTTTTAGAACAAAGAATACTAGAGGTTCCTCTAGAAAGAAAGAAAGAAAAAAAAAGGGAAGTTGGTGATGTAGAAAAAGTATTAACTTATTAGACATCTAGTGAACTGGACCTTATTTATGTTCTTTATTAAAGGGAAAATTTTAAAATCTTATCTATATGTATTACGAAAAATAGTTGTATATTTTGGAATCTTATTGAATACATCAGATTATTCAGGTTATATACTGTACGCCCTGGATTTCCCACGGGCTGTTTAGCAGGACGATCCTCGGACTAAACATGATTTAGCCCGAGGCTCCCACAGGCCAGAGGCTTTATCTTCAGGACGGGCCCTTTCTAGCTCGAGGGGATGGAGTTTCCTGCTCCTTCTTGTTGTTCCAGGAGCTGGGAACAACATCCGACGACCACTGAAGGATCAGCTCGGGTTATGGATTGCTCCGGTAGCGAGCTTCTCAGGAAGCTCTGACCCTATGGGAGGTCAACACGCAAGATAAACGTGCATAATCCTGCCATCACGTGTCCGATATCCCCCTGACTTCTCGGACACGCCGCAGGAACGTGCGTATTCAGACACCCACGGATGGGTTGGGCCGTGCAGCCCATTATCTCCTTCCATACTGATTAGACCACACTTGTGTGTCAGGTTTAGGAAGTAATCATGAATATCACAGACTTGATATGACAAATGGTAAGGTCACGGGATGACCTCCCTACCAATTTCCAGGTGCCTTCTCCTATAAATATGGAGACCCTGGGAATTGATAGGGGTTGGAAAAAATAGTCTTGTAAGAACTATATATTTTGTAAACCAATTACCCAGAAAAGATCAATAATATTGACTAGTGGAGTAGAAGGATTTTAACCTTCGAACCACTTAAAAAACGTGTTTAGGGTCACCTAGTTCTTCTCACAAAGATTTCATATCTGCGGCGGTTCTACTTTTAAGTACTAATCTCTTTCTCTTCTTCTCTTAATTACCTGTTGCCGAAGAACCGCGTCAACAGTTTGGTGCTTTCATTGAGAGCGAATCTAATTAGTACTACCACAAACATACAACTATGGTGACCACTCGATCCAAACATGGCAACGAGACAGAACAGCATGATGGGCAGGAGGCCCGCCATGTTGCCCTCCCCGAGGAGCAAGTTCCTGAAGTCCAGCAAAGGCCAGGAAAGCAGCCGGCCGGCCAAGACGATACTGGTAGTTCGACGCCCCGGCCGCCTAATCCGAATCCAGGTTATTATACTGCGGTGGAGATGGAGAATGCTCAACTGAGGAGCCAGCTAGCAGCAGCTGGTCAACAAATCCAGGATATTCTGAGTCGACTACCCCCTCTCACAACCAACGATAACGTTGGAGAGAGGCAAGGCGAGGCTCCTAAGTCTCGCCAGAGTAATCGATCCAGGTATAGCCGTTCGGGTAGACTCCCTGCAGCCAACTCCACCCCTTCATCACGCCATCAAGAGGCGAACTTCAGGGAAATGCCTCAGACCGAACCGCAGCAGTACAGCCGTTCGGTTAGGACATCAACCCCTAGCTCTCAGCCTTCCTCGAGGACACCCAGAAGAGATAGGGGAAATTCCCAAAGGAGGGCCGAGGAGATCCGGAGACGTCAGCCCGTCCCCGAAGAGCGTTCAGTTCCTCGTCCAGATCGCCCAGCGCGAAACCATCAAGCTGGCAGGGCCGAGAGGCCCCCACCAAATTTAGTCCGTCCAGACGGCACTAGGATCGCCTCTCCGGTCAGACATCCTCCCTCTCCCATCAGATATCCGTCTCCTCAAACCATCCGAGACATCCCGGCCTACATAAATAGTAGGAGAGACCCGCCATCGGCCGGGCCTTCCCGGCGCAGCAGGGTGCCGGGGGAAGGATCAGGTCGGAGCCGCCAAAGACGCACATCGAGCCTGTCCAGCAGGAGTCACAGGACCGGTGGTGCACGGAGTGATCTTTCGGGAGGAGACCTGCGACAGCGACTAAGTTCAGCACAAAGTCACCATAATACCCAGGGAGGCGACCTTCGAGATCGCCTCAACTCTCACAGAGAGGATCGAGTTAGGGGTGGTAGCCAGGCCCGCTCAGTTGGGGTCCGATCCGAAGTACGTAATGGCAGGAATGCCCCAAATGACCTATCTCCAGATAGGAGGGGCAATAACCCGCCTAATATGTACAACGGGTCCGGAGCTGTTGAACAGCCCCGGAATAACCCAGGATCTCAGGACAAAACCTTAGAGCGCTTAACTCAAATGGAGGAGCTGATGAAGAAGCTCCTGTCAGAGAAAGAAAAAGACGAATATGATTCAGGGGATGAGATGGAGCTCTTCGCCCCCAACATAGCAGCAACGGCATACCCTTCTGGCTTTCGTATGCCTCACTTGTCAAAGTTCAACGGGGATGGAGACCCATCTGACCACTTAGGGATGTTCAACACCCTAATGATGGCTCATAACATCGGGCCAGAGCTTCGTTGCTTGATCTTTCCTTCCACCCTAACTGGACCTGCCAGGCAGTGGTTCAAACAAAGTAAAAGGCAGTCAATCAGCTCCTGGAAGACCTTTTCGGCTGACTTCAAGAGGGCATTCCGCGCTTCTCAGGCCGCCAGGGTCCAGGCCGACTCCCTAGCTAACGTGAGACAGCAACCTGGAGAAACGCTAAAAGCCTACTTGAGCAGATTTGCAAATGTCGCTGCTCGAGCCAGAGATGCCGACGACAGCTCCAAACTCATGGCTATGAGGACCGGGATCCTAGTAGGCGGAGATCTGTGGAAGGATATTCAAAGGAGGGGGGTCAGCTCAGTTAGTGAATTCCTTAACAGAGCCCAAGAATGGATAAACTTGGAGGAAGCTGAAGCTTCAGCCGCGGGGACCAGCCAGGTCCTCGAGAAGCCCGCTGGGGCGGGAACAGAGATCGTAGTAGCGACTCCCGACGTCACGCAGAGCAACCAGCCCGGTGGCGGCAAAAGAAAAGGAAATGGTGAAAACGTCCAGCACGGTCAAAAGAAGAATAAGTCCGTGGATAAATTCAAGCCCGTGTTCACAGCGTATACCGAGCTCACCCAAACCTGAGAGAATATTTTCCTGGCCAACGCTTCGCGAGTCCCCTGGAAAAGACCGGAGCCAATAAAGCACCCTAAGGGAAAGAGAGACGCTTCCAAATTCTTCCGTTTTCATAACGACGTCGGGCACAATACCGACGACTGCAGGCACCTCAAAGATGAAATCGAGACTCTCATCCGAGCAGGTCCGTTGGCGCAATACTCGCGGAACAGGGTCCCCACAGGTCGACCCGCTCCGGAGATCCCAGCCAGTCAACCTGGACCTCGAGTAGATCAGGACGTCCCTCCCCCCGTGGTCGAGGGAGAGATTTCCACCATCTCTGGAGGGCCACACATGGCTGGCACGAGCAGAGGCGCCCAGAAGAGGTACATAAATGAGTTGAAGGCCCACAATGGAGGGGAGTTCGTCCCGGAACAGCGTCAATCAAAACAACAAAGGTTAGAGAAACAACCAGTCACTTTCACGGAGGAGGACGCGGGCCATGTCCAATTCCCTCATAACGATCCCTTGGTCGTAGCAGTCCAGCTCGCCAACCGGAGAGTAAGGAGGGTGTTAGTGGACAATGGGAGCTCGGTGAATCTCCTATTCCGTTCAACCTTAGAAAAAATGGGTCTGACCGTCTCCGAGCTAAAGGCAACCTCGATGATGCTATATGGTTTTTCAGGCGAAGGGTCAGCAGCGATAGGAACGATCGAGCTGGTGATCACCCTAGGCGACGAGTCCCGAACAGTGTCCAAACTGCTCGAATTCGTAGTCATTGACTGCTCCGCTGCCTACAATGCAATTTTGGGCCGACCAACGCTCGTTGCTTTCGAAGCCATCACATCCGTCCGGCACCTCGCCATGAAGTTCCCTACTTCGACAGGGGTCTGCACTATCAAGGGCGATCAGCTCGCTGCCAGGGAATGCTACAGCATTTCCATGAAGGGAAAATCTAAACCCGGGCAGGTGGCGATGGCCATTCAGGATGAAGAGGAATCGCAGGGACCCAAGGCGGCCCCTGAGATTGAAAAACCTCGGGTTTCCGAAGACGAAAAGCTCGCCTTAAGCGAGGACATTGACCCCCGAGTAGGCGAGGACAGGTCCGAGCTCCAAGCTATTGAAGATCTCGAGGAGGTAGGCATCGATGAACAAAACCCTTCACGGACGGTGAAGCTCGGAAAGAACCTCTGCGATAGAAGAAAGGCGGATCTGACCGCGTTTCTGAAAAAGAACCTAGACGTATTCGCATGGTCGCACGAGGACATGATAGGGATCAGTCCGAGCGTAATCATGCACACGCTCCACCTAGACAAAAGCGTCCCTGCAAAGTCTCAAAAGCAGAGGCGTTTAGGGACAACCCGAGCCGAGGCCCTTGAAGAAGAAGTGGCCCGGCTCAAGAAATGTGGCTTTATCCGCGAAGCCAGATTTCCCATTTGGGTTGCGAATCCCGTGTTAGTTCCAAAGCCCAATGGCAAGTGGCGGACCTGTATTGATTTTTCCGACCTGAATAAAGCCTGCCCCAAGGATTGCTTTCCGTTGCCGAGGATCGATCAACTGGTGGATGCCACGGCGGGGCACGAGCTCATGTCCTTCATGGACGCGTACTCGGGCTACAATCAGATCGCGATGAATCCAGCAAACCAGGATCACACCAGCTTCATGACCCCGACTAATGTCTATTGCTATAAGGTCATGCCGTTCGGTCTAAAGAACGCCGGAGCTACCTACCAAAGGCTGGTAAATAGAATGTTCGCGGATCAGATCGGGAAGAACATGGAAGTGTACGTCGATGATATGCTTGTCAAGTCAAAGACTGCCACCAACCACGTTGCCGACCTGGAAGAATGTTTTAACATACTGCGAGAATATGGCATGAGGCTCAATCCTCAGAAATGCACTTTCGGTGTCGCATCGGGGAAGTTCTTGGGTTTCATAGTCAATACCCGAGGAATCGAGGCAAATCCCGACAAGATCAGGTCACTGCTCGAGCTTCCATCCCCCAGGTCGCGGAAAGATGTCCAAGGACTCACAGGAAGGGTGGCGGCACTGAACCGGTTCATTTCCAAATCGACCGACAAGTGCCTGCCTTTCTACAACCTACTCCGCGGAAACAAGAAGTTCGAATGGACAGTAGAGTGCGAGGGCGCATTCCTCGACCTAAAAACGCACCTGGCTGAGCCACCTGTGCTATCAAAGCCCAGGGTAGGAGAACCTCTTTTCCTCTACATGGCCGTGACTGAGGACGCAGCTAGTGCCGTTCTGGTGCGAGAAGAGGACCGGGCTCAGAAACCGGTTTATTACATCAGCAAGAGACTCCTCAGAGCTGAGTCAAGGTACCCGTTGATGGAAAAGCTGGCGTTCTGCCTAATCACGGCCTCGCGAAAACTCAGGCCATACTTCCAGTCCCACTCTGTACACGTCATGACCGATCAGCCTCTAAGGCAGGTTTTGCAAAAGCCTGAAGCCTCGGGACGCTTGCTAAAGTGGGCGGTCGAACTCAGTCAGTTCGAGATTTTCTATACTCCCCGAACTACCATAAAAAGTCAAGCCTTGGCCGACTTCGTGGCAGAATGCGCGGGATTCCGTGAGATCCCATCAGAAGATTCACAGCAGCTCACATCCTCAGGCTCATCGTGGAGGATCTTCGTTGATGGCTCATCTAAAGAGAACGGCTCCGGGGCCGGAATTATTCTGATATCCCCAGAAGGACATAGATTCCATTCGGCGCTGAGATTCGGGTTCAAGGCGTCCAACAACGAGGCAGAGTACGAGGCCTTGTTAGCCGGACTTAGGATAGCTAGCGAGCTAAAGGCAAGCTCTGTCCAGTGCTTCAGCGACTCCCAGCTCGTGGTGAATCAGGTCTTAGGCGAGTATCAGGCGCGGGGTCCCAAGATGGCCTCTTATTTGGCTAAGGTAAAATCCGAATTATCTACGTTTGGGCAAGGGTCGATCGAGCAGATACCTCGGGAGCAGAACGCCAATGCAGATGCTCTCGCCAAGCTCGCCACCTCGGGGGAGGCAGAAACCCTGGGGTTGGTGCCAATTGAGTTCTTGGACAAACCAAGCATAGACGGAGATCGAGCGGATATTGAGATGATTGACATCAGGCCGACCTGGATGACTCCCATTGTTGAGTACCTCGTCGAGGGCAAGTTACCCGAAGGGCGCAACGACGTACGGTGAGTCCTTTATCAAGCTCCGAGATATACGCTAGTCGAGGGGGTGTTGTACCGACGTGGGCATTCATTACCTCTCCTCCGGTGTGTTCTTCCAAGTGAGGCGAAGGCCATCCTGCAGGAAGTTCATGACGGATTCTGCGGAGATCACACTGGGGGGCAAAGCCTGGCCTTGAAGATCCTTCGGCAGGGTTTTTACTGGCCGACTCTGTCCAAAGACTCGATCTCATACGTAAAAAAGTGCGACAAATGTCAGCGGTTCGCCGCGGTTGCACGAGCACCCCCGACCGAGCTAAAAATGATATCGTCTCCCTGGCCCTTCGCCATTTGGGGCATAGATCTAATAGGCGCCCTGCCCACCGGAAAGGGCGGGGTCCGTTACGTCGTGGTAGCCATTGACTACTTCACAAAGTGGGCCGAAGCAGAGCCGTTGGCGACAATAACATCGAAAAAGGTGCTAGACTTCGTGGTTAAAAGCATCGTTTGTCGCTTCGGCCTACCCAAAAAGATCGTTTCCGACAATGGCACTCAATTTGACAGCGACCTGTTCACCGAATTTTGCGAAAAGAACGGAATTGTGAAAAGTTTCTCATCCGTGGCCTATCCCCAGGCGAACGGCCAGGTCGAAGCTGTCAATAAAACTCTGAAGGCAAGCCTCAAGAAGAGGCTAGATGAGGCAAAGGGGATCTGGCCAGAACAGCTCCCCCAAGTTCTGTGGGCCTATAGGACCTCACATCAGACTCCCACGGGTCACACTCCTTTCTCCCTAACCTTTGGAAGTGAAGCGGTCCTCCCCGTGGAGGTAAAGGTCCTATCGCACAGGGTCTGGTCCTACGAACAGAACAAGAACCACGAGCTCCTATGCCACTCCTTAGACTTGATGGATGAGAGGCGAGAGGATTCACAACTCCAGCTCGCCCATTATCAACAGAAAATCACTCGCTACTTCAACGCTAAGGTCAAAAGACGTGCCTTTAGCGTCGGCGATTTGGTCTTGAGGAGAGTTTTCCTGGCCGGGAAAGATCCCAAAGATGGGGTTCTGGGACCAAGCTGGGAAGGACCATACCAGGTCATCGAAGTCATCAAAGAAGGGACGTATAAATTAGCTCGACTTGGTGGAGGGGCGGTCCCGCGGACTTGGAATGCAATCCACCTAAAGAAATATTATCAATAAACATGTGTAAGACCTAGAAGGTCACCTCCCATGTATAAATAAAAATCAAATGTTTCTCGTTATTTGCAAGGGTAATTTTAAAGTAACAACGAAAGACCCTTTCCCAGTTACTTGGGGGGCATATGGTACCCGGATATATCCAGGTCTCCTTAACGACTTAGGTGTTAATTTTTATCTATGGATAAGAGTTATCACAAACTAAGTCCTATCCTGGTCTTAACCAGGTCATAAAACTTAGAAGTTAGCTAAAATTTGTTGACCGAGGTTCTTCTTTAAAGAGCCCGGGATACGGATAAAAGTTGACACGAACTAAGTTTTTTCAAAATAAGTTCCTGGTCTTAACCAGGTCATAAAACTTAGAAGTTAGCTAAAATTTGTTGACCGAGGTTCTTCTTTAAAGAGCCCGGGATACGGATAAAAGTTGACACGAACTAAGTTTTTTCAAAATAAGTTCCTGGTCTTAACCAGGTCATAAAACTTAGAAGTTAGCTAAAATTTGTTGACCGAGGTTCTTCTTTAAAGAGCCCGGGATACGGATAAAAGTTGACACGAACTAAGTTTTTTCAAAATAAGTTCCTGGTCTTAACCAGGTCATAAAACTTAGAAGTTAGCTAAAATTTGTTGACCGAGGTTCTTCTTTAAAGAGCCCGGGATACGGATAAAAGTTGACACGAACTAAGTTTTTTCAAAATAAGTTCCTGGTCTTAACCAGGTCATAAAACTTAGAAGTTAGCTAAAATTTGTTGACCGAGGTTCTTCTTTAAAGATCCCGGGATACGGATAAAAGTTGACGCGATCTGAGTTTTTTCAAAATAAGCTCCTGGTCTTAACCAGGTCAGAAAGCTTAGGAGTGAACTAGAAAATTGTTGAACGCGGATCTTATTTAAAGAGCCCGGGATACGGATAAAGTTAACTCGAACTACGTTCATAAAAATAAAGAGATAAATTATGACCAAATACATGAAAATATATATGTAAAACTGGTTGAGCAAATTGTCTCGAGGCGGAAACGCCTCACATAAAAAAGAGAATTACAATAAAAAAAAAAGAGAGTTCAAAATACGAAAACAAGAAGCATCCTAAGCCCCATCAGCTGGCCCTTTGGAGGTCGCGGTCTCACCCTGCTTCGCCGCGGCAGAGGCCTCTCCAGTCTCCGATGGAGGAGCCTCCTTATTCAGGCGGGCTTGAAGCCGCGGCAACAGGAATGCCCAGAGGTCCGGCGGCATGAAGGAGAAGTCCGCGTCCGGATTGTGGGACCAGCAGTGATAGAATAGGTCCTGTAAGGACTGCTCCGACACGACCCGCTCGTCTTTCAGGGCGGTCTGGGAGGTCTGGACTTCGGCCTTCGCCACCTCAAGGTCTGCCCGCGATGCGGCCAGGGAGTTTTTAAGCTCTAGGTTCTCGGAGCGAAGCTTCTCTAGCTCGGATGCGGCCAGGGAGCGTTTAAGCTCTTGGTTCTCCGAGCGGACCTTCTCTAGCTCGGCTTTTGAGGCCGCCAAGGCGTCTCTCGCCTCCTGAGACTCCTGGAGGGCAGTCTGGCGATCTGCTTCCAAACCCTCGAGCTGGGCCTTGGTCCTAACGATGCCTCTATAGGCGGCAGCCATGCCCTGCAAGAAAAGAGTGATAAATTAGCAAACTGGAAGGAGAAAGGCGGCGTGTGAGTGTCAAAGCCTTAAAAGAAGGGGGCACTTTACCGTTAAAGTCATGTCCATAGCGGAATCTATAACTCGGACGGGGCTCGTTGTTTCGATGGCCCGGAGCTCCTTCTCCCTGATATTGTAATAGTGGCTGACGGCGTAGCTGGCCGACTCGTACACCGTACCCCGGAATGCTTCGGGCATCTTCTCCAGAGCCCGGGGGTCGACCGGGATACGCACGTCCGGGGCTACCGCGGCCAGATTCCCGACCTCTATTACCCCGTCCTGGGCGGCCAGTGGAGATCGTTGGGGTGGCGGATGCATGAGTCCTGTCCTGGCGACAGGGAGGTTCGCCCCCGCGACCTGGGATGACGGGTCTCTCCCCTTCTCCGTAGCTGGGGATTTGGTGGAGACCCCGGTCGAGCTCTTGGACTCGCGAAGCCTCTTTAACCTCGGCCCCGCTGGGGGATTCCCACCAAACACAACGCCCCGCAGACTATTCCCGGGCTGAGACATCTCTTCTGCCAAAGAGCAAAAAACACGGTTATCAGCAATCATACAGAAATAAAGGCAATAAGAAAGCAAATACTAAAGGAGCCCTACCCCCCGAGCTGGAAGAGCCTAGGACGATTATCTCACGAACTGGCGAAGGTTCTAGGTCCGGTTCTGAATCGGGGCTGGACTCTTCTACGTACTGCCTAATCCCCGGAGCGTAGACGCCCCTCTGGAGCGCAGGCCACGTGCGTAAATTGGTCCCGTACTCCTCAAAAATGGCCGACCTAAAGGCTAGGGTATTATCTACTACTACGGTACCCTTGGGCCGACTCTCTTGGTTGTCCAGCACGAGCTGGTCAACGCAGTGGAGCAGAAGCGTGTCCAGGTCCGGATTCCTTGGGTGACGATGGACGAGCTGCCTAGGGTTGAACCTAACCAGCCGGGGGTCTGCAGTGGCCCTATCTACGTTCTTAAATAAGTAAAAGTTACCTTGACCGGAAGGACCCGCGGCTGCTCCAGATTGGGCCCTCTCCTCAATCATCCCCTGGGCGACCTCCAAGCTCCGCTTCCTGTTCCTCACCAGAGGAACTTCCTCACCTTCTTCCTCGCCTTCGTCATCTGCGACCTCCTCCGCGACGATCGGCCTGTTGTCGCGGGCTGGGGGAGGCCCCCGGGGCCTTTTCAAATTCAAAGTCTGATTTGAGAAAATCAGCTTGCAGAATACCATCGTCTCGTCCGTCACGAGCACGCGGTAGTCTTTCTCACTGGGAGGCAGGTTCGCCAGTGTGTCGTATTGACCCCCGAGGGTCACGGACTTTTCGGTCCTCGAGTAGATGGCTGCAAGGTTGGTCGAAATCAGAATTGGAATAAGGGACGGGCTAAAATAAGATAACCGTTAAAAGGCGAGCTAAATGGAGGATTACTTACGAGGGCGGTTGAAATAATGATGATCGCAGTTTCGGAACCCAGTAGACATAAAAAACTGGTCTTTGAAGTCGTTTGGATGGCTCGGCAGCTCGATCACTGCTGCTGTGTTAGGGAAGCGGGTTAAGTAATAGAACCCGTCGCCTCGCCCCCGCTGGTCCGGGCTGGCTTTGAGGCAGAAGAAATACAAGATATCAGCAGGAGTGGGGACCTCCCACTCATGCTTTTGGAACAAATACCTCAGTCCCGCCAGCAGACGGTAGGAATTGGGGGGGAGCTGAAATGGGGCCAACCCCACGTAGTTCAGAAAATCAGCAAAATACTGATCCAGGGGGAGGAAGGCCCCTGCCTTGAAGTGTTCCCCGCTCCAGGCCGCGAACGACTCGTCGAGCGGCGTGCAGCTCCTCTCCCCATCCGCAGCAGGTCGGGCGATCACGGAGGTCTTCCCCAGAGGAATGTTGTGGTTAAGGAAGATTTTGGTGATCTTTGCCTGGCTGGTTATCTTCGAGACGATTCTCTCCGCCTCGAAAAACGCGTCAGGAGCCACCTCGGCCTGCTTCTCCACCGCCGGTCCAAAGTGAGGAATTGGTGAGCTGGTCACCACCGCCTTTCCTTTATCCTTCTGGGAGGCCAAACTTCCCACATTCTTCTGTGGCAGATTTCTCTTTGGAGCCATCTGGTCGCCTATCGAGCAAAAGAAAACACTTTAGAAAAGGCGACCCAAGCAGGAGAGTGAGGCAAGCATTAAGTACACGAGCTGGGGTAAGCCCAGCCCGTGGAGAGTGGTGCCACGCGTTCCAAGGAACACGCGCCTATGCCCTCAACAGATCCCAGATTACTCGGAATTCGTGTGTCAGATGGCTCAGAGTAAAAAAAAAAAAAAAAAAAAAAATTTTTGCCTTGGGGGGAAAGTTTCAACAGACAAGGCGTGGCAAAACCGCTTTTAAGGCGTATTCCCTAAGCAACCCGGTTTTTGCACCCAAAGTTCCTACGGATCCTACCAGAAATTGTTCCTAAGAAAGAATCATGGAACCCATGTTCTAAGGCGATGTCCCATGGCAAATGTGCCCTAATCAAAGAAGGGCCATCACCCTCCATATCCGCACGACCTAGAAAACCTCTGCATGTGGCTACAGTAAAATTTTTTACCTAGGCTACAGTGGCATGCTTTCAAAAATAAATGGGGACAGAAGACTTACAGTATAGGGTTGGATGGTGAGCGAGGTTGCTGCGCGGGTAGGGGCTTCGTGGGCACAGTAGTCTCCAAGGCCTTGAAGGAACTCGCACGCTTAAGCTTCGTGAACGGAGAAGATGAGAGCAATGGAAATGAGGGTTTTGCTCTTCGGAAGGTCAGAGAGAAAAGAAGGAAATTTGAGAGGTTCTGAATGGTAAGGTGGTCCGTGCGTGGGATGACCACCCCCTTTTTATACAAGGGGGGATCACGTGTAAAAGGCTCCTGGGAGACCCTCCACTCGAAATGTGAAACGACGGCTGGACAGTAGGCTAGGCCATTTAATGCGGTTCTCGTAGAATGTACCGTCGCCACCCGCGGCGTTCCACGTATCAGACGCATGCGAAAAGCATGGAATGCGAAGGGTTGTGGGAGAAGTCTAAAAGCTCCAACTGTGGTCTCCCATGTCTGACGTCATGGACCATGAGCAGGAGCTTGGGGGGTAGATGTACGCCCTGGATTTCCCACGGGCTGTTTAGCAGGACGATCCTCGGACTAAACATGATTTAGCCCGAGGCTCCCACAGGCCAGAGGCTTTATCTTCAGGACGGGCCCTTTCTAGCTCGAGGGGATGGAGTTTCCTGCTCCTTCTTGTTGTTCCAGGAGCTGGGAACAACATCCGACGACCACTGAAGGATCAGCTCGGGTTATGGATTGCTCCGGTAGCGAGCTTCTCAGGAAGCTCTGACCCTATGGGAGGTCAACACGCAAGATAAACATGCATAATCCTGCCATCACGTGTCCGATATCCCCCTGACTTCTCGGACACGCCGCAGGAACGTGCGTATTCAGACACCCACGGATGGGTTGGGCCGTGCGGCCCATTATCTCCTTCCATACTGATTAGACCACACTTGTGTGTCAGGTTTAGGAAGTAATCATGAATATCACAGACTTGATATGACAAATGGTAAGGTCACGGGATGACCTCCCTACCAATTTCCAGGTGCCTTCTCCTATAAATATGGAGACCCTGGGAATTGATAGGGGTTGGAAAAAATAGTCTTGTAAGAACTATATATTTTGTAAACCAATTACCCAGAAAAGATCAATAATATTGACTAGTGGAGTAGAAGGATTTTAACCTTCGAACCACTTAAAAAACGTGTTTAGGGTCACCTAGTTCTTCTCACAAAGATTTCATATCTGCGGCGGTTCTACTTTTAAGTACTAATCTCTTTCTCTTCTTCTCTTAATTACCTGTTACCGAAGAACCGCGTCAACATATACCTAGAATGAGTGGTTAACCACTTGAACAGAAAAATAATAACCAAATGTAGGTTAAAGACTAGCTTAAGTTACTGGTAATATAATTCTAATACTCCCCCTCGAAATGGTGTGTATAAATTTTTAACGCCCATCTTGGAGAGTAAGTTATGGAAAGCAATAGGGAACAAAGCCTTGGTTAAAAGATCTGCTAGATTGTCAATGGAGTTGACATCGATCATCTTGAGCAGTCGTCTTTGAACCTTTTCTCTGACTTTGTGACAATCATTGTCTACATGTTTGGTTATTTCATGAAATACATGATTTTCTAAAATATGTGTGGCAACACTGTTGCCACAAAAGAGTAAAGCAGGTGTAGTGTGGTGAAGACCGAAATCCTTGAGGAGTGTAAGTAATCAAGTGATTTTGCATGTGGTGTTTGCCATTGTAATGCCCCGAATTCTCCAATGTGGTTTAATAGCGGGAATAGTAGGCTGGGAGGGCCATACTTGTTTAATTATGCCATTAATTGATAAAATGCATGTATATGTGGATTATATTATAATATGATGTTAAATGCATGCATGTGAGTCTATATTTCTAATTACAGGGGTGTGATGGTAATTTGGCCCGTTGAGGGTAAATTGTATATTTGTATGCATGTCGGTGATATATGTTGAGACCAAATTATGATGTGGGTTTGTTCGAGCCATTCGGCATGAGACGACCATGGTATGTTAATTAGCGGTCTGGTCATAACAGGTTTAAATTCGAGGCTCGAGAGGAGTCTCGGGGGTGATTTTAATGATTAGAGCGTTACCGGGCATTAAAGGGTAACAGGATATGAATTATTGGCGTTTGGGGTATCGAGATTAGCGGGAATTGGAGAGCGTTAATTATGATTAACGAGATAGGTGGAAAATACCGATTTTACCCTTGGTATGACTTTAGAAACCTTAAATGACCTAGGGGCATTTAGGTCATTTGGTTTGGATTTATATGAGGCTTTAGTTGGCTGTAGAAAAACAGAACAAGACAGAGCAAATAATTCTCCTTCCCGTACATCACCTTCTCTTTGTCTTCCTTTGGATTTTTTGAGCTCAAAGTGAGGAATCAAGCTAGGAGATCAAGGAGCTGAGTTCATAGGGTTGGTTCATCCATTGAAGGGGGTTTAATCTCAAGTTTGAGGTGAGTTTCAGCCATTAGTTTTATGATTTTACTCTGTTTTGGTTTAAGTTTTCAGCTTTTAATTCCTTGGTGGATAGTTGGAATTAATGGAAGCTAGGTTGGTGTTTAACTTGGGTTTTGATGAGAGTGAGATGTAGATGAAGTTTAGGGGTTGAATTGGGTATTAGATTGATGTTTGGGATTGGTTTGAAGGGTTGGTTTCAAGGAAGAACGCAGGGGAGAAATTCTGGTTCTTGTTGTTTTGCGTAATGAGCCGCGGCATGGCTATGGTGAGTCGCGGCCCATGTTGCTTGGCAGGGAAGGCCGCCTCTGTCTGAGGGGCGAGCTGCGGCGCGGCTAGGGAGGGCCACGGCCCATAGGGCATTTTTGGCTAGAAATGAGTTTTTAGCTTGGGGATTCAAGCCTTAGGCCTCGGGGTCGATCCTACTACCTAGTTTAGTAGTGTTTGATGTCTCGGAGGCTAGGTTTTGGTTTGGGAACCCTTTTATATTCATTTTATTGATGGAATCCCGTAATTGGTTATGACCAAGTAACCACTAAAGGACCAAAAAGGTTGATCGTTCTTAAGGGTCGTTCTTTTATTCATTCTAGCTCGAACCAGAGGTAAGAAAACTGCACCCCATATGTGACATGCATGGTTATTCATGAGGCATGTTGGTTGTGTAAATATGGACATGGATTGAATATTGAATACTTAGCAAATGTTGCTCACTTGTGCATGGTACTGACTCATTAGTTAGATTTGGAAAAGGTGCCAGTATCAACTGTGAAGCTGTGACTTATTAGTCATGTTCGGCAGTGGTACTAGGCACTGGTCACACAGCGCTGACTCATTAGTCAGGACGGCCTTCGCGTGTTCCACGCAAGCCAATAAACATTAGATCTAATCGACTTTCTGCATTGGATGACTCAAAGAGCATTAATGCCGGACCGACCTCAAGTTCGATGAATATTATAAGCGCTTGTGTGACTTACCCATCAGTCACTCATCTGTTAAGTTAGAGACTTACCCATCAGTCTCTCATCTATTTAAGGCTAGTGGCTTACCCAACAACCACTCTTCTGGTTAAGTTAGTGACTTGTTTGTCAGTCACTCAGTATGGTTTTCTAGAACCTCAAGTGATATTCACTCATCTGTTTAAGAGCTATAAGCTCTGTGTGATTATAATGATAATCATTTGATAATGTTTATATGCAATACTGTGTTTTCTTGCTGGGCTTTGGCTCATGGGTGCTATGTGGTGCAGGTAAAGGGAAAGAAAAGCTCACCCAGCCTTGAGTGGAGAGCTTAGGTGGTGATGTGTACATATGCGGCCGCTTGACCACCACGGCCAAGGAGTTCTTAGAGGAACTAGGGGGTTCACCTTAATTTTTGCCGCTTAGGTCGGCGGGTTTGTAAATTTGAAACAGTAGTGACCATTTTGTGTTACAAACAACTTGCAAATGTTTTGATGAGCTCATGAACAGTTTATATACTTAATAAAGAACAGTTTATATACTTAATAAAATATATCCTTTCATTTTTATTGGTTTTCCACCTTAGTCTGTTAATAACATTTAGATGCACGTTTTTAGCCAAAGGACTCGGGTATCGAGTCAAATTTCCGGTTCACCGTAACTGTTTTGGGGTAGCCAGAGCATTACACTTATTACCTAATGTATGAGCACCATTGGGTAGTGAAAATACATCCCAAGTTTTATTGGCTTCTAGAGTCTTGAGTTCTTGCTGCATGGCTTGCTGCCATTCAGGAATTTGTGAGGTTTTAGAGTAGCCGGTTGGTTCAGAAACAATGGTGGAAGCTAAAATGGCATCTTGGAAAGATGGGGTGCATTTAGTATAGGCAAGATATTTGGTAATTGGGTGTTGTTGAGGAAGAGGCAGTTGTGTATGTGCATATATAATCAGATAAGTGTGCATGTGGGACAATGGTGCGACTTGTTTTGGTAGTAATGGGAGGTATGGCTCGGTCTTGCTGAACATGTGAAGAACCAATAACCTTAGTATCATTTTTCCATGCATTATGATAAGAAAATAAAGAATGATTGCCTTTGTTTTGTTGCTGAAGAACTCAGATAGCACAATTTGCTTTCCTGCAGCAAAAGAAAACCAGGCAATATAGATGAGGGAAATATATGATCAGGTAATATGGATTGAATATTATATTGTAAAGAAAATATATTTTCATGGAATTGAACATCACGAGAATGGAAAAATTTATTTGATTGAAGGTTAAGTAAAGTATATACCTTCATGCCTTCTAGATAACCAATGAACACACAAGCTCTTGAGAGTGGTGTAAATTTGTGCCGTTGACCAACTAAGGTCGATGCATATGCTAAAAAACTATAGGATTTTAAGTGGTCATAATTTAGCATTTTATTATGTAAAAGTTGAAATGAAGTGTTATTTTTCAGCAATTTTGAAGGAGTGAGGAACTTATTGGAAACAAAGTGCTCTTGTAACATTTAAAATATGCTAGTGTTTTCGTTCCACAACAAAATTATGTTGTGGAGTGTCAACACAAGAATTGTAGTATATGATTCCTTTAGTAGCATGAAAAATGAAGTAGAATTCAATTCATTGGCATTGTTAGAGCAAATTGCTTGAATATTAGTTCCATATTTAGTATTGATAAAAATGAAAAAAAAATAGGAATAACAAACTAACATCAGATTTTGATTTGAGTAAAAAAAAAATCCAAGTGAATTACGTGTAATCATCAACAATAGTGAGAAAAAATTTGTATCCCTCAATGCTTAGTTGGTGAAATGGTCCCCAAATGTCTAGATGAAGTAAATCAAAAGCATGAACAGAGAAATTATTATGTGAGACATAAGAGAGTTTCTTTTGTTTAGCTAAATGACAAAAATGGCAATGGTTGTTGTGAGAAAGCAAATCTGAAAAATTGAGAGTTTTATTAATGTTTCAAGTAACATACATGGATGGATGGGCTAGCCATGAAGGCCACTGGTTGACATCAAGTACAAAATTAGAAGAAAAAATGGTTGATGAACCTGAAAAAACAACATTGTCTTTATGAATATAGTAAAGTTTCCAAACTTCTTAGCAGTCCTAATCTTTAGAGTCTGCTCCTGTATTGTGCAACAATCTGATTGAAATGTTAAGGTGATTGAAGTTTGTGTTATAAGAGCGGAAACCGAAAGCAAATCAATCTTTAAATGAGGAACAAAAAAGACATTGTATAAAGTGATGTGAGTGTTAATTTTGACAGTGCCTATATTCTCAACTGCGACAGTGGTGCCATTAGGAAACGAACCATGTTTAGCAAAAGGTTTTGTAAAATCCTTTATTGTCATATTTGATAAAATTGACAAAATTAATTATGGATGTATTTTCGAAATATATTGTGTGGTATTTTCGAAATGATTTGTTTCTTGTTTAGTTGTGAAATGTTTTCTAATCAGATTATTCTATATATGTTAATAAAATAAATATATAATTTCCTATAAAAGAATATCTTTTCTTGAATTTTGTATATATAGAAATTATTGGTATTTATTTTAATTTCTTGATCTAATTTGTTTGGCTAGAAACCGTGTACAGCTTGCAGAGATAATGTATATATTGTTTCCTTATTTATTTAAGGAAACTGGGTTTAAAAACTATCCAGGTTCAATGAATCTGTTTGAACGGATTGCCAGTATGTTTGAACAGAGTCTGACTTTCCTTTTTGGGAAGATTTTCCATTTATTGGATGATTGGTTTCTTATTTGTTTTCCACGACCTGAAGGGATTCTAAAGGGTATAAAGACATCCTTAGGTCATTGGTTTTGATTAGCTCTCTAGGTGTATCATTTTCCAAATATTTTTCAAGTTTAGAGAGAGTGTTTATTGTGTGAAGAACTTGAGTCCAGCAAGTTATTAGTGGTTTATTATAGTGTACTTCTGTATTGTTTTCTTTGTGCTAATTGTGCAGGTTGAACACACTTGGACATTGTTCATCAAGCTTCGGGAGAAGTCTTGTTCGTGAGTCACTTTTCGGGAGGAAAAGTGCAAGTGTTATGATTTGAAGGGAGTTCAAGATCTTGGCACTTCAGAAATTTGATTAGGAGTTTAGATTACAATAGTTGCAAAAAATTCAAGAGGGAGTCTTTATTTGTATAAGTCAATTTGTTTTTGTAATCGTTTAGATATTCTTCTAATAAATTTCATTCTCTGGGCGTGGCCTCGGCCTCGTGGACTAGTAGCAATCTGAAAAGATTGCTGATACCACGTAAAATTTCGTGTGTTCTTTACTTTATGTTCGTTTTTATCTTCTATTGATAAACTGTTTAAACATATCTAATTTCTGTTCAAACAGTTTCTGTGTTCGTTTAAACATTTCTATAACAGTACAACAATTAATTATTTAATTTAAATAATTAAGTTGGTACTAAAAAAAAATGGAATTTCAATTGGTATTAGAGCCAGGTTTACTAAATTCTTAGTGAGATCTTGTGGTTATTTTCCGTTTGATTTGTTTTGTGTGAAATGTCTTTCTTTGCAGAAGGTAGTTCGGTGTCTCGACCTCCATTGCTTAATGACTCAAACTATCCATATTGGAAAGTTAGGATGAGAGCTTTCATAAAATCTCAAGATGAGAAAGCATGGAGAACAATTTTGTCTGGATGGTCACCTCCTACCGAAAAATGTGAAGATGGAAGCATAGTGGTAAAATCTGAACTTGTTTGGGATACAGAAGAAGAAAATTATACAGTTATAATAATAAAGCTCTTCACGCCATTTTCAATGAAGTTGGAGAAAACTTTATTAAACTTGTTTCCACATGTGTCTTGGCTAAAGATGCTTGGACAATTCTTCAAACTCAGTTTGAAGGAACTGCAGATGTCAAAAGATCTAGATTTATTATGTTACAAACTAAGTTTGATGATCTTAGGATGTTTGATTCTGAAACACTATCTGAATTTTATGAGAGATTATCTGACATTTCTAATGAGTATTTTGCACTTGGTGAGAAACTTGATGATTTTGTTCTTGTTAGAAAAATCGTTCGAGTTCTTCCTGACAGGTTCAATGTTAAGCTCACTACTATAGAAGAGGCAAACAAATTTAAGTACTATGAAAGTAGAAGAATTGATGGGGTCACTTCATACCTTTGAGTTAAATCAAAAGATTCGTCAAAAAGACAAGCCGAGTACTTCCAAAGAAAAAGAGAAGACCATACCTTTCAAAAGTGCTGAAAAAGAAGCATCAGATGATGAAGATGGTGATAATGAAATGGAAATGCTTGCGAAGAACTTTAAAAAATATATAAAGAAGATAGGAAATAAGAAGTTCAATGGCAATCCGTCAAAAGGTAATCCTTCTTCTCTTAAACCTTTTCAAACTAATAAAAAGGGTATTCAGTGTAGGAAATGTGAGGGATTTGGTCACATCCAGTCAGAATGTGCAAACACCTTGAAAAAGAACAAAAAATGTATGATTGCTACTTGGAGTGATAATGACTCTGAAAGTAGTGAAGATGAGGAAGGTAATGTCACTTTCACTTCTATTTAACCTAAATCTAAAAATAAAAAAATTGTTTGCTTGAATAATGTTTCAAAAGATGAAGAAAATTCTGATAGTGATGAATCTGAATTGAATGATGAGTCTTTGAGTGAATCTTACAAAAAGATGTATGGTTCATGGGTGAAAGTGTGTTCTGAAAATCGGTCATTGGTAAGAAAAAATAAAGAATTATCATTTGAAATTAAAAAATTTACTGATTTAAATGAAAAAATTGAAGAAGAAATAATTTCAAAAAATGTTGAAATTAATAAGTTGTCTAAAGATTTTGATACTCTTGAGAAAAATGTTAGAATGCTTAACCCCGGTTCAACTGTTTTCGAGAATATACAGAATGCAGGTCAAAGAAGTCATGTGGGACTTGGTGCTTCAAGTTCTCAAAAATCAAAGAAAACTGTCTTTATCTCGGTTGGAATGCTATCGTCTGATGTTCCCGTGTCATCTTCACTGAAATCTGTTGCATCCAGTACTCGGATTGTTCCAACAAAAAGGACACAATCAGCAGGTAAATCCAATGGTAAGTTCGAAAAATTCATTCCAATCTGTCATTTTTGTGGTAGGAAGGGTCATATTCGACCTAAGTGTTTTACTCTTATGAATTTTGACAAAAATGAATATTTTGAGAAATTCAATTATTTTGATAATTCCAAAAGAGTAAAAAAAGAAAAATGTTCAATCAAAGAAAATATGGATCAAAAAGAATAATTGTTTTGCTGGTTTTACTAGTGAATATGATAGATCTGCTTCTTCATATTTTTGGTATTTTGATAGTGGTTGTTCAAGACATATGACAGGTGACTGGTCTATTCTTACAGACATAAAACCTATGCACTGTGGATTTGTTACTTTTGGGAATGGAATTGAAGGTAATGTTCTTGGAATGGGTACTCTTAACTTTGAAGGGTTACCTAAAATCAAAAGAGTGTTACTTGTGGAAGGACTTAAAGCTAACTTGCTTAGCATAAGTCAACTTTGTGATCAAGGTTATACTGTTAACTTTGATAAAGAGAATTGTTTTGTTTTAAACAAGAACGGTGAGAATGTTCTTGAAGGATTTAGATCTATTGACAATTGCTATACTCTTTTGCCTTCGATTATGTGTCAATCTGTTGTGGGTAACAACACTGATGTGTGGCATGCTAAACTTGGTCACATAAATTTCAAAACTTTGAAAAAATTGTCACATGCAGGGATTGTTCGTGGTTTACCTAAGCTAGGTAAAGAATCTGATGGTAAGTGCAAGAGTTGTCAACTTGATAAGCAATTAAAAATTACACATAAAAATGTTTCTGACATAAACACTTCGAAAGTTTTAGAATTGCTTCACATGGATCTTATGGGTCCAATTCAAATTGAGAGTTTAAATGGGAAAAGGTATATTTTGTTTGTGTGGACGATTTTTCTATATATACTTGGGTGGATTTCTTGAAAGAAAAATCTGATACTTTTGATGCATTTAAAACTCTTTGCTTGAAATTAAAAGTTGAAAAAGATTGCAACATTGGAACAATTGTTCGTATAAGAAGTGATCATGGTAAAGAGTTTGAGAATTCTGTCTATGATAATTTTTGTAAGTCTGCAGGTATTTCTCATGAGTTTTCAGCTCCCAAAACTCCTCAACAGAATGGAGTTATAGAAAGGAAAAATCGCACTCTTCAAAAAATGGCTAGAGTGATGCTAAATATCAAAAAATTGACCAAACGGTTATGGGCAGAAGAAATTAACACTGCTTGCTATATCATAAATCGTGTTTTTCTCCGTCCAGGTACATCTAAAACATCTTATGATATTTGGAAAGGTAAGAAACCAAGTGTGGCATATTTTCATGTGTTTTTGATGTATTTGTTACATTTTGAGAGATAGAGAAAATCTTGGTAAGTTTGATGCTAAGAGTGATGAAGGTGTTTTTATTGGATACTCCACTAACAGTAGGGCCTATCGTGTGTATAACATGAGAACCCAAACTGTAATGGAGTCAGCTAACGTTGTTATTGATGATGCCTGGGATTTTTCTGAGTTTTCTACTGAGGAAGAAATTGATAGGTTCATTGATAAACCTACTGAAAATCACGAAGAAGCTTTTGTCAGTGATACTACTGTTGCAACGTCTGGTCCATCTGTTCCAACAGATCATTAATCCGATGAAACTGATTATGGACAGACAGAAAAGAAATTTCCAGATGTTATTTCGGATGAAGTCCAAAAGGAGCCATCAACCAGAGTTAAATTAAATCATCCAGCAGATTTAATACTTGGAAATCCAAAAGATAGTATGGTCACAAGAAGAAGGTTTAGTAATGTTGTTCAATTTGTTTGTTTCCTATCTTTACTTGAGCCTAAAAATGTGAAAGAAGCTTTAATTGATGAAAACTGGATTAAATCTATGCAGGAGGAATTTGAACAATTTTTTAGAAACAAAGTGTGGATTCTTGTGCCAAGACCGTTGCATACCAATATTATTGGTACAAAATGGAATTTCAAGAATAAATCTGATGAATTTGGTACAGTTGTGCGAAATAAAGAAAGATTAGTGGCACAAGGGTACACACAAGTGGAAGGAATAGACTTTGATGAAATATTTGCACCTGTTGCAAGACTTGAATCAATTATATTATTATTGTCTATTGCTTGTTTGATTGGTTTTCAGGTTGTTCTAAATGGATGTCAAATCCGCATTTCTCAATGGGATCTTGAATGAAGAGGTATATGTTGCACAACCCAAAGGGTTTGAAGATCCCCATGCACCTGATCATATTTACAAATTGGAGAAAGCTCTTTATGGTTTGAAGCAAGCCCCTCGGGCTTGGTATGAGAGACCCACTCAATTTCTTCTTTCTCATGGATAAAAAAGGGGTGGAGTAGATAAAACTTTATTTATCAAAAATATTAAATCTAACATAATTGTTACTCAGATTTATGTTGATGATATTGTGTTTGGTTCTACTTCTGACAATGAGGTGCAGGTATTTGTGAAACAAATGAAAGAGGAATTTGAAATGAACATGGTGGGAGAATTGACCTATTTCTTAGGTTTGCAAGTCAAGCAGTTAGATGAAAGCACATTTGTTTCTCAAAGCAAATATGCTAAGAACTTGGTGAAAAAGTTTGGACTTGAAAGTTCAAAGATTGCGAAAACACCAACGGGGATGAATGTGAAGCTATCCAAAGATAAAAATGGTGTCAAAGTTGATCCTACACAGTATAGGAGCATGATTGGTAGTCTTCTTTATCTCACTGCTAGTAGACCTGATTTGAGTTATGGTGTTGGTGTGTGTGCCAGGTACCAAGGAAATCCCATGGAGTCTCATGTTGCAGCTTTCAAAAGAATCATTCGATATGTTCATGGGACTGTTGATTATGGTAATTGGTATTGAAAAGAAACTAACTCTAATCTAGTGTGTTTTAGTGATGCTGATTGGGCAGGTAACACTGATGACAGAAAAAGCACTAGTGGAGGATGTTTCTACTTGGGAAATAATCTAGTTTCTTGGCACAGGAAGAAACAAAATTCTATTTCTCTCTCAACAGCTGGGACTGAATACATTGCAGCAGGAAGTTGTTGTGCACAACTTTTGTGGATGAAACAAATGATGATGGATTATGTGTTCGATCTTGACATTTTAATTATTTTTTGTAATAATACTAGTGCAATTAATATTTCAAAAAATCTTGTACAACATTCACGTACTAAACATATTGATATTCGTCATCATTTCATAAGAGAATTAGTTGAAAATAAAGTTATTGTCTTAGAATATATTGAAACATATAAACAGATTGCTAATATTTTCACTAAAGCTCTTGATTCGGTTCGTTTTGATTTCCTCCAAAAATCTTTGGAGGTTTGTTCTCTTTAAATTGCCTTGTTATTTTGTAGTTTCTCTTGATCAAATGTGTGTTGTTTAAGTTTAAGAAAATTATCAATTAATTTGAAAATTTTGTTGTGTGTCAAGCTAGATAATCTGACTTGTGTTTATGAGATTTTAGTTGTATATTCTTGAGAGAAAAATAATCAATTCCTCCTAGGCATATTCTAGTCAATCAATCAATATTTAATGTTTGAGCTTCCTTTTGTGTAGCATTGTTTCAAGCTCATGTGCAAGAATAGAGCTACCTACATCAGTGTGTGAAAGCCGTCTTTTGAGTAAGTTGGAACTTTGTAATTCGAAGTTATAAAGAGGATACGCTACCATAGAAAATGGCTACCACTAGTGTAGTGTGACAACGTCTTTATGAGTTACAATCATTTACAATTTCGAAAAAGACTTATTTGTCATTGGGCAATGTTCCATTGCATATACTGTCACACACTTATGCTTGAAACTATGCAAGAAAAATTGTACACAGTTTATATATATATAAAAAAAATGTGTGTAAGACTCATACATGTTGATTGATTCACTTAAGAATATGTGTTTGTGACTGAACTGTGCATTATTTCTCTTGAATATTCTTTCTAATTTTTCATTTTCACATGTGTTCTTATCCATGTTATACACTAACACTTATTTTCAGTTGCTTGATTCTATTTCTTTTTAGGATGACACTCATTGATCAAATCAGATATTTTTGGTTGGGTTTTATTTTTGTGCATTTTTCTAAAAAAAAATATTTGATTGGCAAGAAAATTAATGGTGGACCGAATCTTTGTAGCAATTTTGTGAAAGTGTGCATTTATTTTATGTGATTTAATATATTCTTTGTCTCCAAGGAATTTATTTTGTCATCTTACTCTTTTTTGGAATACCATGATGTGTCTCTTTTTGTTTTTGTCATTTATTATTATTATTTTTTTTGCTTTGTTGCCTTTTTTAGCATTTAAAAAAATAAATAAAATAGGAAGATCGTGTGGGGTTTTTTGGTTACCTTTTTAGTGTTGGCATTCTCTATTTATTTTATTTCCTTTTATAAAATAAAATTAAAAAAAAAGGGGTAAGTTTGTTATTTTGATCGTGTGTAATAATGATTGTTTCCTTTTATTTTTTAAATAAACAAAAAAAAGGGAAACCTCTTTTTGTCGTGGGTGTCTTAAATGGGAAAGTTCTTGTCCTAAAAAAGCTTGTCACCTTCCCACTTTCTCCTTCACCCACGATCCCTCTAAGTCTCTTCTTCTTCTTCTTCTTATTTTTTCTCATTGTTTTTGTATGTGTTTGCTGCTTTTCAGAGAAGGAACAATGGTGAAAACTCGTGAAGCTTCCTCTAAGAAGACCCCTGTACTCAATCCAGAAAGCTGCCCTCTCTGTCGCCTCATCCATCTGTGTCAATGGCTCCTCCATCTGCTCCAGCACCAGCGGCATCTGTTGGGAAAACTCCCAAATCCAAGGCGCGCAAGAAGGTGTTCTCTCTCTACTGAACACCCCATGATGTTTCCAGATATCACGGCTGATATTGTCAATGACGCACCACCATTTGAAGTGGTGGTGCCTCTCGAGCCAAGAACCAATCTCCTTTTCTGATTGAATCGTCTCTGGTGGCTAGGGAAAAATCCAAATATGTTTCATCCTCTTCCAAAGCTGCTGCTGCTAGGTTACTCAAGCTGCCCATGAAGCCAAGCCAGTCCAAGAAAAACTCTGTGGCTCCAAAAAGAAAATTGGGGTTGGACTCGTCTTCTTCCCCCTTGACTGCTGCCAAGAAAAGATTGAAGGCTCATCCCCCTTCTCCGTCTTCCTCTGAATCTGAATCCGAACCTGAGGGAGCGAAATCTGAGTCTGAAGAAACCCATGATACCACCTTATCTGATGAATCTGTTTCTGACAATGATGAATTAGAGGCTGAGTCTGATGAGCCAGAACAAGAAGATGTTGTCCCTACTGAACAAGAAGCCGAACCTGACACAGAGCCAGTAGCAACTCCATTGTCATCCAAGGCTAAAGGCAAGAGACCTATTTCTGATTCTACCCCATCTCCAAGACTCTCAGGTGTTAATTTCAAACCTCATTCTTCTATTTTTGTTATAATGACAATGCTCGTGATATGGTTCTCTATGCACAAAGGAAATTTCTCATTGAGAGAAATTATGTCTTGAGTGCTAACAATGCTTCAAGATTGAAAATGGGCAGGTTCTTTGGTAAAATTTACTGGTTTTGTGGATAGAATAGTCAAGTAATTCTATGACAATCTTACTAATGAAATTATTGACCCTAAATCTCCTCTGTATTGTAAAGTGTATGTTAGGGGCCATTGGTTTTCTTTTTCTCCACAAGATATTGCACAGGCTTTGCATCTTCCTCTTGATGTTGAGGATGATGATGATCTTGCCTCTCTTGATAAGGATGAGGTCATCACTGAACTAGTGGGACAAAAAATGGTATGGCCACCTAATACAGTCATCTCGGTTACCAATCTCACCAACACTTATGCTGTTCTCCATAAGTTTTCCACAACTAATTGGAAACCGACATCTCATACCGCAACTATCTCATTTGAGATGGCTTCCTTTTTGTACAAAGTGGGAACTGGAATTGGTATAGACTTGGCTATGTTTATCTATGATCAAATCATTGGCTTTCGAAAAGGTAATAAGAGAAACTTGAATCTTCCTTTTCCTCAAATTATTTATAAAGTGTTGAGTATGTAGAAAAAATATCTCAAGCAAGATCAAGAAGATTTGGTGGCTCCCACTACTGTTGCTTCCTACAAAGCATCTGCTCCAACTACTGAAGCCATTAATGCTCCATTTACCAAGAAAGCCAAGCCTCAATCTCTGAAGTTTGCCTCGGATGACATTCCTCCTGAATTCTCCTCTGTTCCCACAGATTCAGGACCTGTTGCTACAGAACTAGCTGTTGTTCGAGCCTCTGTTGATTCTTTGGCTGCTCGAGTGATGACAATTGAAATACTACAACGTTCTATTTTGGATGCTGTCCAAACCTTGTCCAAGGATCTAGCTGTTTAGTTTTACTTGTTTTTATGTCTTTTTTCCTAAGAACCTTGTTTCTTTCTTTTGTCTTCAGATTATTGTCTTTATTTTTTCTTTCTGTTTCTTTGGCGTCTTTGAAAGACACAAAGGGGGAGTAGATATCTCCAAAAACCTGCTTTGTTTTGTTGTTTTGTTTAACTCGGGACATTCTTATTTTGAGGGGGAGTTAAGTCTTAGTTTCTTTATATGTTTGTTATAAGTTAATGCATATTTGCAGTGAGAGTTTTTTCTCTTTACTTGTAACTAACATTTGTGTTGCAGGTTTTTGAATTAATTTTGTCTATCAAATTTCCAAAGGGAGAGATTGTAAAATCCTTTATTGGCATATTTGATAAAATTGACAAAATTAATTATGGATGTATTTTCGAAATATATTGTGTGGTATTTTTGAAATGGTTTGTTTCTTATTTAGTTGTGAAATGTTTTCTAATCAGATTATTCTATATATGTTAATAAAATAAATATATAATTTCCTATAAAAGAATATATTTTCTTGAATTTTGTATAAATGGAAATTATTGGTAGTTATTTTAATTTCTTGATCTGATTTGTTTGGCTAGAAACCGTGTACAACTTGCAGAGATAATGTATATATTGTTTCCTTATTTATTTAAGGAAACTGGGTTTAAAAACTATCCAGGTTCAATGAATCTGTTTAAACGGATTGCCAGTATGTTTGAATAGAGTCTGACTTTCCTTTTTGGAAAGATTTTCCATTTATTGGCTTATTGGTTTCAGATTTTTTTTCTACGACCTGAAGGGATTCTAAATGGTATAAAGACATCATTAGGTCTTTGGTTTTGATTAGCTCTCTAGGTGTATCATTTTCCAAATATTTTTCAAGTTTAGAGAGAGTGTTTATTGTGTGAAGAACTTGAGTCCAACAAGTTCTTAGCAGGTTGAACACACTTGGACATTGTTCATCAAGCTTCGGGACAAGTCTTTTTCGTGAGTCACTTTTTGGGAGGAAAAGTGCAAGTGTTATGATTTGAAGGGAGTTCAAGATCTTAGCACTTCAGAAATTTGATTAGGAGTTTAGATTACAACAGTTGCGACAAATTCAAGAGGGAGTCTTTATTTGTATAAGTCAATTTGGTTTTGTAATCGTTTAGATATTCTTCTAATAAATTTCATTCTCTGGGCGTGGCCTCGGCCTCGTGGACTAGAAGCAATCTGAAAAGATTGCTGATACCACGTAAAATTTCGTGTGTTCTTTACTTTATGTTTGTTTTTATCTTCTGGTTATAAACTGTTTAAAAATATCTGGTTTCTGTTGAAACAGTTTTTGTGTCCGTTTAAACAATTCTATAGCAATATAGCAATTAATTATTTAATTTAAATAATTAAGTTGTTAATCATAAAAAAAATAGAATTTCAGGTTTCAAATCAAAAGATTGGAAGCAATTTTTATCAAAACATATGTGATGAGTAGCTCCACTATCAAGAATCCAAGGACTCGATAATAGTGGGGATTTGTTACCAGAAAAATTAGAAAAATTAGAAGCAACTGGTTGTGAAGAGTGCATGTAGGAGCTCCTTGTTGAAGTTGCTGACTTAGAAGAGAAATTCCAGTGTCACTTGAGGAGCCAAAGACTTGCAATGATTGAGGAGGAGGAGGGACTTTCAAAGAATCAGTTGGTTTTCTCCAATCTTTGTTGTTTGAAGTGTAATTATTGGTGCGACGATTGCCATACCTAGAGGAAAATCGTGTAAGAAGAAGCATTTATCCTTCAAATGACCTGGTTTTTGGCAGCGAGAACAGGTTGGGCGCAGTTTCTTGTTTCTGGATGTGAAATTTTTGGTAGAAGTTGATGCTACAACAAGATTGGGGGTATGGGAAGAACCAAGTTTTCGTTGGTGCTCCTCTTGTATGATCATCGAAAAGACTTTGGGAAGAGAAAGATTTGTGCACGAACTGAATGAAATGAGTCATTGAGGCCAGTAAGAAATTGAAGAACTTGTTCTTGATTATGAAAATCAAGATTGTTGAGTGCAGATAAGTGCAAGGAGTATGTGGCCTGAGTTTGTTGATTTCATCCCAGATGGATTTGAGTTTGGCAAAGTAACAAGTGACAGAGTTATCTTATTGATGAAGAGCAATGAGGGTTTCCATGAGTTCAAAGATCCTTGGACCATTCCCTTGATCGAAGTGATCATTGAGTTTGGACCACATTGCTGAGGCAATCTCAAGAAACATAAAGCTACTTTTGATAACTAGAGAGACTGAATGTAAGACCCAATACATTACCATCTGATTACAACAATTCCAAGAGTTAAGTAGAGGATTTTCTAGAACTGGTGGAGGAAGAGAAAGAGTACAGAAAGCTAATTTGTTCTTTGCCCCAATTGAAATCTTGAAATCACGCCTCCATTGTTGGAAATTTTTGTATGTAAGTCGAGGAGAAGCAAGAACGAGCCCTGGATGATCTCAGTGCCTAAGAAATAAGGATTGTTATCATCTTGGGCAGGTCGATCAGTAGAAATCAGGGTTGAAGGCCGAGTCGATGCCGGAATGTCGCCATGGTTGACGCAAGATGACAGTGAGTGAGTTTTTGTTGCTGTTGGGCATTGGAGAGTTTCATCAGTTTCGATTGGTTGTGGCTGTGGTGTTGCATCGACGATTGGAGGTGGATTGGGGGGAACAGAGTTGATCGGAGTTGTGCTATTGCGTGGTCGAGCCATGAAGAGAGGAGAATAAGCCGTTTCTTAGAAGGTTAGTATTTCTCTGATACCACATTAGGAAGAAGACTTTTGTATATTTTAGAATCTTATTGAATACATTAGTATATTCAACTTATATAGTTGGAATGAGTGGTTAACTACTTGAACAGAAAAATAACAACCTAATGAAGGTTAAAAAATAACTTGAGTTACTAGTAATACAATTATAATAATATGTACATATATGCCTTTTAAATTGATAATTAATTTTATTCCCTCATCTACATGTTGTAATTTATAAATATTGGATTATAATTATAATATAAATGTTTGGCAAGGGAATTGAAATTCTATCGAAAATTAATCTTGTTAGAAAAATGATCAAATGTCAATTTATTTAACTTAATATGAATTTATTGTTGTTTTAGTTTTATGTTTTCTAATTGTTTGTTACATAGGCACAAGTTAACTGCATAGGCATAAAATGTATTATAATGGATTTTAATTATAGTGTCTGGAAATAATAATTTTTTTTCAGATAATAAATAACTAAAAAAAACAAGATTAGAGGATATATAAATATATATATATATAGTGATATTATAACACTCAATTAAATGAAGTACATATATTTTATATATATAGTTTTGTTTGAAAGAGGAAAAGGAAAAGGAAAAGGAAAAGATAAGCCTTGAAGACTCTCTTTATGGAAACATTCTAAAAGCTAAGAATAAACACCAAAAAGCTTAAAGGAACTGAACAATAAATACAGACTATCTTATTCGAAATTAAGACTGCCATTAATAATACAATGAGCACCTTTCTTGGTGTAAATAATTTTTTATGATTCAATGCAATATTTTCTCTAAATTTGAGACCTAGAGAAGTGTTATATATATTTATATGAATATATACATAAAAATAATAAATTGTACATAGGTCTAAAATTATTGAAGTGGGATAAAAATATTTATGCAAAATCATGTAACTGTAATAAGTTACCACTTTTTTAGTTTTAGAATTGTAACCAGTTACTCTTTAAAAAAAATGACTGTAACTACTTACAAAAATTTATCAGTTTGAGAGTGGTAACAGGTTACAAGTCTACAACCAAGGAAAAAAAATCGTGGACTTATAACCAGTTAAAACTTTCAAAATGATAAATATTGTAACTGGTTACCACTTTTATTTTTTTAATTGTAATTGTGCTGTGACAAGATTTTAGGAAAAAAGAAATTTACTTTTGAAAATTTCTCTTTTTAACTATGAAGTGATGTTGGTGTATTTAACGATGTTCATGGGGTTTTCATAGATGTAATTACCACATTCTTGCATGTAATGCCTTATTTAATTATTTATATCACTAATTATTCATATATATATATATAGTTAATTACTTATGAAGATTTTGTTTCTTCTTAATGTTATACAATTTTTAAGTAACTTTGTTTTGAGGTCTCCTCGAGAAAAAAAAAAAGTCTTATGTATATACTATAGAATAAATAGTATTTTTGTCCCTCGAACTATGACCACTATATGATTGTGCCCCTTGAATGGTTCGCGATGTTAAAAATTCCCCCCGAACTATGCACGTTACTAAAATATGGGACTTTTATTAGTTTTTGTCATAGGTGGCTAACAGATTTATGATGTGGCATTTTGACTGTTGATGTGGCACTGCCGTGTGTAGAATAATTAACAATTTTGCCTCCCAAACTTTGACCACTACCAAATTGTGCCATTTTTATTAAAACTATTTTTTTTAAGTAAACCTCTTTTTTTTTCTTAAAAATAATAATTATATCCTTCAAAATTAAAAAAAAAAATCATTTTAAAAGATTAAGAAAATAAACAATACCAAAAGTTTCAAACTAACGAAATAAATTTTTAAATACTCAAAAATTAAAAATTTAATTAATAACAAATAATTTTTTTTAACTTTTACTTTTTCTTTTATTTTACAATATAAAATAAATATATCTTAAAATAAAAATTAAAAATAAATCCTAAAACAAAGTTTGTTCTCCTTCGTCTCCCTCCTCTTAAATTAAAAGTTTTTTTTTATTTAAGTCATTCATCATTCATCTTCATCTTTAATTAAATATTTTTTCTTTGTTTTAGTATTTATTTTAAATTCATTCTAAAATATATTTATTTTATATTGTAAAAGAAAAGAAAAAGTAAAACTAAAAAAGAGTTATTTGTTATTAATTAAATTTTTAATTATTTAAGGATTTAATTATTATTTTTAGAAAAAAATTAACTTTTTTTAATATAAGGGGTATTATTTGATAGCGGTCAAAGTTTGGAGAGCAAAATTGCTAATTATTCTACACATGGCAGTGTCATATCAACAGACAAAATGACACATCATCAATCTGTTACCCACCTAGGACGAAATCTAACAAAAGTCTCATATTTCAGTAACGTGCATAGTTCGGAGGAAAATTTTATTATTGCGAATCATTCGGGCAACACGATCATATAGTGGTCATAGGTCAGGGGTTAAAAATGCAGTTTATTCTATAGAATAATAACAAAATGTGCGTACATATATTTTATAGAATTGTAATTATTAGAGGTATAACCATGATGGTTTGAGAGTGATGAAAAAGCATACACAGGTACAAAATTCAATTTAACCAGAAGTGAATACGGAATATGTGAAAGAAATAAAAATGGCTAATTTTCTCTAAACAAGGACTATTGTTCGAAGTGGGTATATCATGAAAGAGAAAATAAAAATATTAGATTTATATACATACGATATATATGTATATGAGAAATTTATGAAAATAGCTTTTTTAAGCTATTTTTAAGTGATTTTTCACGCTGTCCTACTTTTGATAATTTTTTGCAAAATGATATCTGTCTAAAATTCGACCAATTGTCTAAATTTTTCGACCAACTGTCTAAATTTTTCAACCGTCTGTTTGAATTTTTCGACCGGCTGTTTGAATTTTTCGATCACCTGTCTACATTTTCGAATAACTGTCTAAATTATGAGAGACTATTTTGCAAAGAATTAATAAAACTAAGTTAGAGTGCAAATGACTTTAAAAAATAGACTATTTTACCAAAGGACCCTATATATAATATGAAAGTGTATATATAATTCCCTCGAAACAAAAAAACTGTAAATATGACGTTTTATAGATATGAATAAATTGAATATTTAATATATCGAATAAAAAATATGTAGATAACATAAATTCTTGATTTTAATGGTTTTTTTGTGTTAACTTTAACATAATATTCTAAATATTTAATGAAGTATACTTTTAAAACCAATTTAAAATAAATATTTATCAATTATATTAATATAAATTCAAATATTATAAAATATCACTAGGTATTTATTCATTATATTAATATAAATTTAAATGTTATAAAATATTATTATAATAATAATAATATTTAATACTAAATTAGATATTTATTAATTATATTAATATAAATTCAAATATTATAAAATATTATTATTATAATAATATAAAATACAATACTAAATATTTAATAATTATATTAATATAAATTCAAAATAATAATATATAATCCTAATTTTTATAAATTAAATATATACAAAAATAAGATATTTTTTTTTTATATTTTATTGATAGAAAAAGTCATAATAAAAAACACTAATATATTATTTTTTTCATAAATGATTATTGTTGTTCCCTAAAATTTAGCATGGATTCAACCACTTGGCTAGGGGTACAGTCGGCAGATTAGCACATGAAAAAAGCACGCGAGTAGAACATCTAGCTAATGATGATATGAACAACTCGAGTTAGGACTTGGCAGTACGACATGAAGATAATTTTCAGACCGCCTCACAGGACAGCGATCCAGTTCGAGACATGTAATGGCCAGATCGCCTTTAGGGTGCTCTGAACTTAATCTGAACTAAAGTTTATACACTCTTCAATCTCCAGCTCGTGGAAACCTGGTCATGACGCAGAGTGAATGATCCCGAAAAACTTGGAGGCTCTTTATACGCTCATTAATGCCCAGACTGTATTGCACATTTATTGCTCGAGATAACGGGAGTAATTCCCATAGGTAATCGTATCCCTATGTAAATGAATATTATCTTGATTAAATGTTTACCATATTTATGTACACAGTTACCCAAACCTATCCAAAAAATCCCACTATAAATACCAGGGATAATGGACAGGGAAAGGGACTGCTTTTTGTAAACTCTACAGAAATTGTGAGAGAGTAATAACATTGTCTCGTGGACTAGGTGAATTTTAACCACTGAACAACGTAAAATTGCGAGTGTGAGAAGTTGTTTACATAATTCATTACAGTTTAGAAAAGAACACTAATATCTTTCCTATTGGATTTCTTAATCTACTGTGGGCGAAAAACTGCGTCAATAGTTTGGTGCTTTTGTGAGAGTTCATTTGTGCTTAATCCTTTACAAGTTTCATTCAACATTCATCATGGTGGTTACTCGATCAATGCATGACAATGAAATGGAGCAGCTTGGTAGGCAAGAGGCGCATCATACGACCGTCCCCACTGAAAAAGGCCCAGACATTCAGCAACGCCTTGGAAAGCAACAGGTGGGCCAAGACGATGCTAAGACTTCAGCATCACTTTCACCAAATCCTAATCCAGGATATCTAACGGCCATCGAGATGGAGAATGCCCAATTAAGGAGCCATCTTGCCCAGGCTAACATGAAGATCAAGGAGGTCCTGGCTCGGTTACCCCCTCTTGCAATCGATGCTAACGTCAGAAAGAGGAAAAATGGGTCCCATAGGTCCCACAGGAATAACCGACCCAATCCAGTTGTTTTGTCAGAACCACATCTCTGAGCTTTGTACCTTCTAAGTGAAATCAACAGAGTGCTCAACATGCTAATCATCACAAGAACCATCATCCCCATGTTAGTCGATCGGTCATAACTGCGACCCCTAGCTCCGTGCCTTCTGCACAGATTCCCAGGAATGTTCATAACAGCCCAACAAGGCGAGTTGGGACAAATTCACGGAGACAAAACGCCCCAGTGAATCCACCTGCGCCATGATCAGAACCATAGGCACAGAGAACTCAGGAGATCGGGGTAGAATAGAGTTATAATAATTTAGTCCGACCTGATGGGTCGAGGATAGCCTCACCGATAAGACATCCATCATCACCGGTTAGACATCCTACACCACCACGCCCATAGAGAGACGCTCCAGTTCATGGAAATAGTAGGAGAAATCCACCCCCATCAGTGGACACTTACGTCCACGAGCACGTGCTGATAATCCACGTCCTTAATCTTAGCCGCTAGTCGTAAGTTTCGCAAATGGAATTTACTGGACAAGGAGCCAACGTGGAGGAAGGTTTGAGAGCCACCTGAGGAATCACCTTGAGTTCTGCAAAGTCCTCATTTTGGTCCACATCCTGACCTCCGTGACCATCTGAATTCATAAAGAAGGTATCCAGCTCGCAATGATGATATGAGTTATACTCAGCATGGGGGAGATCCGCCTATAGTACGTGACAATGGGAATGTCCCACCTAACCAAGATCAAACTTGGAGGGAAAAAAACCCATCAAACGTGTACAATAGGATGGGGGCTGGTGAACGATTCCCAGCTAACCTAGAGACCAAAGATCCAACCCTTGAGCGATTGGCCTTAATGGAGGAACAAATGAAGAAGCTTTTATCTAGAAAAGGAATTGATGATTGTGATTATGATGAGGAGCTCAAACCTTTCGTCCCAAACATTGCAGCAACTCTATATCCTATTGGCTTCAGGATGCTGACCATGCATGCATTTGATGGAAACACAGATCCATTCGACCACCTCGGGATGTTCAATACGCTGATGATGGCCGACAATGTTGGGTTTGACCTAAGATGTATTTTGTTCCCCATAACTCTGACTGGGCCTGCTAGATAGTGGTTCAAAAAATACAAAAAGCATTCGATCACCTCGTGGAAGAAGTTGTCTCTTGAGTTTAAGAGAGCGTTCCGAGCTTCAAAGGAAACTCGCGTAGAGGCTGACTCATTGGCCAACATAAAGCAACAGCTTGGTGAGTCCTTGAAAGCATATCTGAGCAGGTTCACCAACGTTGCAGCACGAGCTAGAGACGCTGATGATAGCTTCAAGCTCATGGCAATGAGAATGGGAAACCTGGTAGGAGGCAATTTATGGCAAGAGCTCCAACGAAAAGGATTTAATAGTGTAGATGTGTTCTTGGCCTGAGCTCAAGAATGGATAAACTTTGAGGAGGCACGATCTGTTGTCATAGGAACTAGCCATCCCTATTCAGCCCGCTGGAGTGGTGACAGATGTTGCAGCTACGACTCAACCTATTACCCAGAATAACCAAGCGGAAAAAAATAATAGGAAAAGGAATGGTGAGGACGACCAGAGCGGCATAAAGAAGATCAAGCTTGGGGAGAAATTCAAGCCCATTTATACTACCTACAATGACCAGACGGATACACAGGAACATATTTTCCTAGCGAACTCTAATCGCCTTCCATAGAAGAAACCAGAGCCATTAAGGCACCAGAGGGCGAAGAGAGATCCCTTTAAGTTTTGCCGATATCACAATGACATCGACCATAACACTGATGATTGCCAAGAATTGAAGGACGAGATCAAAACTCTCATTCGGATTGGACCGTTAGCCTAGTATGCCCGAAACCGAGTTGCTCCCAATAGGTCAACCTAGGACTTAGATGTATCAAGGGAACCAAGTTGACCCTCCTCCAATAGTAGGAAGAGATATAACTACTATTGTTAGAGGACCTCATTTGGCGGGCACGAGTAGTGGTGCCCGAAAAAGGTATATACAGGAGGTGAAAACTCACAACGACATTGAATTTATCCTAGAGCAATGGTTATCAAAACAACAGCGGTTGGAAAAACAACCAATCATTTTCACAGAAGAGGACGCTAGCCACGTTCAGTTCCCACATAATGACTCGCTGGTGGTAACCGTTCAGCTCGCTAACCGAAGGGTACGAAGGATATTGGTTGATAATGGGAGCTCAGTAAATGTGCTTTTCAGGTCCACCCTAGAAAATATGGGATTATCCGTAACCGATCTTAAGGAAACCTCAATGACACTGTACGAATTCTCAGGTGAAGGAACGACAACCATAGGGACAATCAAACTGGTAGTTATGCTAGGGGATGATACATAAATTGTTACTAAAATACTTGAGTTCGTTGTAATCGATTGTCTGACTGCGTGTAATGCAATTTTGGGACAACCTGCGCTAATGGTTTTTTAGGCCATTACCTCGATCCAACACCTGGAAATGAAGTTCCCCTTAACTTCAGGTATATGCATAGTAAGAGGAGACCAGCTCGCTTCCAAAGAATGCTACATCATTTCCATGAAGGGAAAATCACAACCGGACAACATGCAATGGTCATAGTCGAGGGAGGAGAGGAGTCCTAGGTAATGGAAGTTACCCATGGGACGGAAGAACCTCAAGAATAAGATAACGAGGTCGACCAACAAGACGACATTGATCCACGATTAGGCGAGGATAGATCTGAGCTCCAAGCTATGGAGGAGCTCGAGGAAATCAGTATCAACCCAAAAACACCTTCAAGAGTTGTAAAAGTTGGGAAAAATCTTGGAGCTGAAAGGATGAAGAATGTAACGCCCTACTACTCAAGGACAGTTACTCTGTGTATTTTAAATAGTGTTGGACTCGCTAAACAAGTCATTTGGCCATAACTGTGTAACTAAACATGTTCAATGGTTTAGGTTTAAAATTTTTGGTCAAAAGATATAACTGTTTCATTAAAATGTTTATTTCCATACATGGGATCTCAAACTAACATTTAAAAAAGTTAATTACAATTAAGAAGTTACAACCAGCCGACCTAAGCGACAAGATAGGATTTGACCCTAGTTCCTCCGAGAAACCTCGGCCGTGGTGGTCGAGCAGCCGCATATGTACATATCGTCACCAAAGCTCTCCAACTTAAGGATGGTCCAACTTTCTTTTCCCCTTACCTGCACCATATAGCACCCATGAGCCAAGACTCAGCAAGAAAACTTAAGCATGCTCATAAGAAGTTAATAACATATTACCAAATCATAATAAGCATGCCTAGCAGTAATAACCCTACTCATGCATGCATACCATTCATATAAATGACTACAACGTCATATGGGGCCAATAGCCCAAGTAAATGATCAATGAATTATACTAGGGCCCAATGCCCAAAATACATGATTAATGAACCATACTGGGGCTCAACGCCCTAATACATGATTAATAAATCATACTAGTTCTTAACGCCCTAATACATGATTAATAAATCATACTGGGGCTCAGCGCCTTAGGATATGGGACTACTGAGTCACCCTGTGGCCCTTTGCCCTATCCTCTGTATAACTAGCCTGGGAGCTGGCCCAGCGTACCTGGCGCTTTAGTTTTCCCATGACCAATAGGTCGGTCAAGTGTATGTCACACTCCTAATTAGGCATAACCATATCGATTAGCGTTCAGTGCGTTATTGCCGCCCTTGACTTATTAGTCAATGCTTTCGACCAACACTTAGTGTGCTAATTCCGTTCTTGAATCACAACTCGAGTCCGGGACCCATCTCTAGGATATGGGACTAATAAGTCACCCCGGGGCCCATTGCCCTATCCTCTATATAACAAGCCTTGGAGCTGGCCCAGCATACCTGGTGCTAAATTTTCCACGACCATTAGGTCAGACAAGCGTATGATGCGCTCCTAGTTAGGCTAACCATATCGACAGCGCTCAACACACTATTGCCACCCTTGACTAATAAGTCAATACTTTTCAACTAGCGCTCAGCGCTATTGCCGTCCTTGACTCATAAGTCAATGCTTTTCTCAATTAGATAATGCAAACAAGCATATATCATATGTCAAATATCCAGATACAAAGCATTCAACATGCTTAATCAATAATCACAGGCATAATCATAATCATGCACATTCTCATGGCTCTGAACCCTATTCATAACCCTGCTTAACAATCTAGGCCAAGCCATAATCACATATATCACAGACTTGGTGCAATTTTCACGACCCTCGAGCACGATCCTGTCCCGAGCCCTAGCAGTAACCAAGTCACAACCATAAATAATAACCTCATTAAGATTAAATCCCCAAAAACAAACTCTGAGACCACTCCCGTGCTTTGGGGACTTCCAATCCCACCTAACGAAGTGGTGGAACCATCCCCCGAGCCCCCAAGTCCTCCCAAGCTCTAAAAATGAGCTTTACTGAAACAGGTACAACACTGGGGCACCCAAGGATAGTGTTGGGGTGCCACCCAAGTCAGAGAGCCACCTCTTGGCTTCCCTTGCCTAGCGCTAGGGTGCCCAAAACCAGCGCTGGGGCGCCAACCAATGAACCCAGAATCCCCTGGGTTTTCCCCTGCATTTCCCCCTAAATTCAGACCACCAAAATCACATCTAAACACAACCCATACTCACAATTCAACCTCAGAACCTCATCAATACATTAACCTCAGCAAAACCCAAGTTTAAACTTGATCTATAACCCATCAAAATACAAAAATCCATACTTGAGCTTTGAAGCTCAAGAACATCTCAAGAGCATGAAGAACTTAAACATAATTCACAGCAAAACTCAAAGAATCCTTACCTCAAACCAATGATCTACAAGCCTTAGTTGTCCCTTAGCCAAACTATGGCTTCAACCTTCTAATCCTTGAGCTTTTCTTCCTCCAAAAATCCTAAATCCCCCAAGGTCCTAAGAGAGAAGAGAGAAATGTGATAGAGAGAGAGAGAGAAGAGAGCTAAGAGTTTGATATGCTCTATTTTTGGTTTCCTTTAGCCAAGGGAAAAAGTGACTAAGTCACTAAATTGGCACAAAATGACACATATACCCCTTGCCCTTTAGCTTTGCCTTCTTATGCCACAAGGATAAATTTGTCATTTGCCACACATCCTATTAATAATAATTAATGTCTCATAATTCTCGTTACTCCAATATCCTCAAATAATTATCAAATAATTTCCCATTACTCGTTCAATCCCGGTAATGTACTAAATTACCAAATAACCCTTAGGCTCACCTCGAGCCCGGTATTTGACCTTGTTGTGACTTTTTCGCTAACTTGCTCCCTAGGACTGCCTCGTGCTGAGTAACCTAATTATATCCACATAATAAAGTGGTTCCACACATATATCACATATATGCCAAATATACCCATAACAGGCCAAATTACGAAAAATTGCCATTTTAATTAGAAATGGGCCCACATGCATATTTAATACACCTAAACATGTATATCAAGTCATATTATAATATAACTCACATAATTATATAATGATACACATATATATGTCACATAACCATATAATTTCCATAATTTGCCATCATGGTCCCCTAATAAAGGCCCTAAGCCTTATTAGGTAATTTTGGGCGTTACAACTATCCCCTCCTTACAAGAATTTCTTCCTCAAAGTTTTACCTGAACAGCTCAGGATACTGATCCCATACATCTAACTCTAGCTCTTAGGTCGCTTCCTCGACCTTGTTGTTCCTTGATAATATCTTAACTAAAGGTATTGTTTTGTTCCTCAGGACCTTGTCTTTCCTGTCTAAAATCAGAACTGACTACTCCCCATAGGATAACCCTGCCTCCTATTCCAGATCCTCATTACTCAACACATGAGTCTTGTCTAATACATGTTTCCTCAACATGGAAATGTGAAATACATTATATATGCCTGGTAGTGTCAGAGGTAAGGCCAATCTATAGGCCTCTTGACCGTCCTTGTCTAGGATCTCAAATGGTCCTACAAATCTAGGGCTCAACTTGCCTTTTTCCCCAAATTTCTTCACCCATTTCCACAGTGACATTCTAAGGAAGACATAGTCTCCCACTTGGAACTCCACGTTCCTGTGTTTCAGATTAGCGTAACTTTTCTATCTGAGGCAAATAGAAAGCTCTATTAGAGGCAAATATTCATTCTAAGACCCTTCAAAGTCCAATATACATGCTCTCAGCATGTCCTCCAATATCTGGATAATCCTCTCTGATTTACCATCAATCTGAGGATGACAAGCTGTAATGAACTTCAGCTGTGTACTCATCACCTTCGATAAATTTCCCTGAAACTTGGAAGTAAAGACCCTATCCGACACGATAGACCTCGAAATCCCTTGAAGGCATACTGTCTCTCTCACATAGAGATCTGCATACTAGTCAACTGTCATAATATTCATATCGAGTTATGAATGTTGTTTTGGAAATGTTCTCTTCCTTCACCTCTAGCTGATGGTACCATGACTTCAGATCTATCTTGAAGAACATGATTTCTCCTTGTAATTGGTCAAAAAGGTCATCAATATATGGTAATAGATACTTGTTGTTGATATTGACCTTGTTGAATATTTTGTAATCGATGAACATCCGCATGCTCCTGCATTTCTTCTTGAAAAATAACGCTGGCGCGCCCCATGCAGAATAACTTGGTCTTATGATCCTTTTGTCCAACAACTTCTATAGTTATATATTTAGCTCCTTCAACTCTGTTGGTGCCATTTGATACGGTTCCTTGGGTATTGGTGCAATCTTTGGTGCTAGTTTGATTGCAAACTTGATTTTCACCTGTTCGAATGTGAATTGGTAAGTCTTCTTGGAATACTCCTAGAAACTCACATGCTTATTCGAACATCTTGGGGTTTTAGTTATGTCTCATTTTTCTTATCCAATAAATTTGAAAGGTATGCCTGACATTCGTTATGGATCATTTTCCTCGTCTTTGGTGCTGAGATAATCGGTGTTCGGAATCCCGACATTTCTCCCTTGAAGATGAATAACTCTCCATCATCCAACTTGAACACAACTTATTTCCCCCAACAATCGATGGTGGCTACATACTGCATTAGGAAATCCATCCAAAGAATTACATTGTAGTCTGCTATGTCTAATTCAATCAAGTTTTCTTGGGCACTTTTGCTGCAATCGTGATTGGAACTGTCTGTAACCACCATGGATGACCACATGACCTTTCCTGAAGTAACTCCATCTCTATCCCTTTCTTCCTTGTTGATAATGCTCCATTCTTGTGGCATGGTTATTTGCGTCCAGCTCGATAAATTCTTTTGTTATTGCACATATCTACCTAATTAATGGTATCACCCTCTAAAAGGTAGCAAAACACTTACTGTTGGATAATGGATCTGGAATTCGTTTGAATTCACGCAATAATGCTGGCAAGAATTCGTTCTTGAATTAGAGGAGACAGTATGACAATTCGTCGACTCTTCTAGACCAGTCGGCCAGGACAAAATTGTCTGCTTGCTGGGTGAAAAAAGGCTTCGTTAGAAACAAGCGGACCCAAAGATACACTAACTGCTAGAGAAGTTCGTTGGCGACTTCGGACATACGAAGCTTTAGCTCTCTGCTCTCGAGATTGAGAATTTGGGATCAGTAAAAATGTGGAAGTGAGTCTGTTGAGGTATTTATAGGAAAAAAAAAAAGTACTATTCAATCCAACCTTCCACGATGAGGATCCCAAGACTATCCTCATCCGAAGGTCCCTAACAATGAAGGGACATTAATTGGCCCAATCGAGTACTAAATCGTGGATTCTTCAATCCACGATCTGCGCCTACCTCATCCAATGGTCCACATTGAAAATCCCAAAACAATCCCCATATCACAGCTCTGGATAGTGCAGAAGCATTAAACAGCCTACTCGAGTGCCCCTACACATCTTTTCATACAGACGGGACACTTTGAGAAATGTGCTAACACCCACCGGTCACCTCATTCATCAAAAGATTCTCTCCATTTCTAGGGCGCAAGTGGTATAGACGCACCATCAACTTGGAGACATGTGTCTAGAACCTTGGGAATGTGAAAGGACAAGGATCGACCAAATGAACCCGGGTCTTGGTAAACGAACCCGAACATCAGTAAATGAACTCAGACATTGGTAAATGAACCTGGACCATACGTCTGGATAGTACAAGCCTAGTCTTCCCTAATGCTAATATGTCCCCGATAAATCCGGCAGTTGGTCTCCCTAACTAACCTGCAGAATGGGGTACGCACGGAACGTACATTGTCCCTAGGAAACGGTACTACCTCTACTATCACAGATCCTGTGTTGGGGTTTTATGCCCTAATTAAAACCCAAATTCTTTGTAATCTCATTTTATTATCAATAAAAGAATAGAAATAATTTTTGACTTAGTCAATCACTTTGCTCACATGTTTTATTTTCATGATTATTTGTTTAATATAAACTTCTATTAAATCCTGAGCATATAGCTAATCTTATTTATAGTGACATAATCACAATGGAATATAGATATGATTATATGCTCAAAATAAGTTAGTCCTAAAATTAGTCAGTACACAGGATTTACACTAACTTGCCAATCTACGATATGATCTACTTACACATTACAGTGTTATGTTCTTTCCGGAACATTATCAAAGTAGATAAGATCGGATGTATTTGTTACATCGGACATGACCGATATTGACAGTTGATAAGATAAGTAAACATACCGTTATTATCTATTCTAGTCATATCATATAGTTGACCATAGTTCAATTCAATCTCAATTCTGAGTGGTTAGTATTCTAACTGATTGTATTATTTGAGTTCTTTGACTTGTTCGTTACCAGGTTACCCTACGGACTAGCCCATACTTACATCTTGGGAACTCGATAGTATAATTGAGTGGGAGTGTTCATCATAGATATGAACATCTATAGCTTCTGATGAAGAAGTGAAATGATGGTTTCCTTTTAGTTTGGTTCAAGGTGTTAAATGATAGAGATCTCATTTCAGTAATTAAATTAGTTTACTGAAATATCATTTACAAGGAACTAAGTGTTTTAAGGATAAAATACAATGAGGGGTAAAACAGTATTTTATTCCTATCTTATTGTAGACCGTCTATAGAGGATTGACTGACAATTATGGTTGTAACAATGGATAATTAAGAGCGTATCTATATTTGTTATAGAGAATTCTATGAATTCAAGAGTGCAGTTCTGAGTCTATAGTGGTGTTGACGTCGTTTTTCGTCAGCAGTGAAAGAAGAGCACGTAAACAACAAACAGTAATGACCAATTAAAATATAACAACACAAAACACGATTTTTACGTGGTTTAGCAGTTAAATTTGCCTAGTCCACGAGTCTCTGTTATTAAACTCAAGATTATCTTTGAAAATTCTTAAGCATGAATTCTTCAGAGTTTTCTCTCAAGGTTCAGAATTTCGGTCCTTTACAATGGTGCATGGCCTCTCTATTTATAGAGAAGGATGCAGAATACTATCCCACATATTTTGGGTAGTTACTCTTTTTGTGTAAATAAAATAAATGGCTTTAAATGCCTGCAATCCGATATAAAAGGAAACGTCCCCTGAATACCAGGGGGCGTATAACTAATCGAATAATATCCCATGATTTTATGGGATTTACAATAATAAATGCAGAACACGCCCCTTATAAACAACACTTGTAGATATTCAAAGTCGTTATCATATATCTCCAAGGCCTTAATCTCCCAGGTTTCTCATCGGCTTTCGAGCTAACGACATCTCCCGAGGTTACATGGCTTCGAGATCGTACGTACGTCAGGCTCAGACCCCCTGATCCGAGGTCATTCCTGAGGATAGATGCGTCTCGGGAGCTACCTTTCGAGATCGTGAACGTTTCGAGGCCACCACATTCGAGGTCGTCTCGAGTCTTGCAAGCTCGATATTTAATCCTGGAGCATACTTCGAGCTTTACGGGTTCATTCATTGCGAATCCAGCTTTCGAGGTCACATTTAACATGGCTCGAAATCTGGGTATAACATCTTGCCCCCTCAAAAGTATTTGTTCGAATCCTAAGAGAAGGAAACTTTTGAACTACTTTCTTCGGGAACCGTACCGTCATACACTTTTGAAAATGGACACGCGTCAGCTGGGTATTGCTCATTTTTGATACTTGAGTACCTTGGAAACATTCCCACGATCATCCGTCTGCCACCTTTTCAGCTCCATCTTGTCAGTAATCCCCATCCGTTGGATCTTGCAAGGATTTTATTCAACGCCCCAGATTAATCCCCTTTTTCTGTCTATATATATGAAACCCAATTCATCATCTTCTTTTTTATTTTCGTTCATCAGGAGCAACAAAAGAAAAGGACGAAACCAGAGGCCATCCTAGAAAACTTCCATCCCGTGCATGTTCTCTCAGCCCAAGAAGCAAAGAACCCCCGGTTTGTTCGAGTCCGTGAGTTCATACTTGCAGCCTCTCCTTCGGTTAGCAATCTCTCTGCAATCGTCATTATTATGTAAGTGTGCACTCTTTGCTTTTCCTTTTGCCAGTTTTTATTCGTACTGTTCTTGCTGCGTCTTCGAACGACTAGTTTATTTTCTTAGCATAATATGTTAGGGAATTTCTATCCGATAGGCTCTTATGTTCTTTTTAGATTTCCATACTGAATTTACATCACTGGTTTCAAATCCAGTTTCGATGTTTGAGCAAGGTTCCTGCTTTATGGGTTTTAAAATTTTGAGAGACGTTTCTTGTACGCCAAGGTTTCGGGTAAAAAACCTTGGCTTTGACAAATGCATGAAACCCAAGGCTGCCTTTTCTGGTTATCTGCCACTCTTCTTCCCCTGATTTTTGGGATTTTCAAAAAATTATCCACTCTCCTCCCTTTCTCGTGGAACGCACGTTCTGATTCTTTAATAAGGGTCTTAATATATAGCTTGTTCTGTTCCTAAACTCCGAGCTCGTTCTATCGAACTCGTAATTCTTGCATGCATGGCCCTCACCATTTTTTCTTTCTCGCTAGATGTCATAGAATTTGGAAAGACGGTGGGGGTCATTGCTGGCAATCCCTTACGAGCCAAAAACCCTGAGTCCAGAATCGCTGTTCGCCCGAAATCAACGTCGGATACGGGAGTACGAGCTTGCGCGTGAGCAGGAGGATATTCGAGCTCATTATCGCTGTCAGATAGACGAAGTTATAGAGAAGAAGAGGAGAACTCTCCATGAGGCCCTTTATCCAGAATCCAATTCAGGGCCTAGGCCGATTCCCCTTGACCCTGCACTAAAGGTCACTGTCGCATACAATCCAGGAGAACTTCAATTTTCACTAATGGGGGAACCCTCTTCCTCACAGCCGAGGAAAGAAATGTTCGAGGCCGAGCATTATTGGAGCTCGGTTACCTCGACTAGTCAGATAACTGACATCTTGGCCCTCCATGGCCTCAGCTTGTCAGGTTCTTTGAAGTGTCGAGCTCCGGCCGACCACGAACGAAGCTGTTTCGCCCCTGGGGGCCACGACGCCAAGGTGAAATACGCGACATGGAGCCAGGAACACATGAGGGCGGGGGCACTGTTGCCTTTGAAGTCTTTTTTCAAGGACTTCACGGATTTCATTGGGTTGGCTCCGTTCCAGCTCAACACCAATTCTTACAGGGTGCTGTCTGCCCTGAGGTCGCTATACCACGAGCTGATGTGGGAAGGGCCTTCGCCTCAAGAGATTTTATATCTCTTTTTTCTGAAAAGCAACCCCTCCCGAGCTCGGGGAGGATATGGCTTTTATTATCTTTCGAGCTATCCCAATGAGAAGAAGGTCTTTGAAGATCTTCCCAATCATCCGCCTGATTTCAAAAAGGCCTTCTTCTGGACAGACGGTCTGTCCCCGTCTCGACACTACTTGTTCAGGCGGATTCGTAAGTATTCCCGTTATCTTTATTTCTGTGCTCGAGATTTTAGCTCTTAGATCCGTACTTAGATGAAATATGTTTTTTCTTTCAGCCAATTTTCAGCGTCCTACTCCTGACGAGACAATGAAGGAGCATAGAGAGACCCTGCTCCAACTCCCCCGTGGCAGGAGATCTCTCTTATACCTTTTACACGAGGATAGGCTCCGAAAGTGCGGACTTTTGGGGGAGGGCCAGTCCACCTCTGACTGGTCCAATAAAAAGTATGAACTTTGGGAGCAGGTGCCTCTGCCCATAGGCATCCTCCCTCCGAAGAGAGAGGAAAGGTCCCTACTTCCAGTCCGTAGGAGGAGTCCGCCATCGGGGAACGAGGCCAATGACGAAGCCTCGAGCCCAGATTCGGATGAAGGTAAAGCCCTCCATACCTCGAGAATGTGGTCCCCCACTTTACTAAAGCATAAGCCCAATAGGTTAGTCTCATGCCCACAGGATAGATACCATTTCTACATATGGAGTTGGGTAGACGACTGTGTTCATAGGTTTGATAGTGGGCTTGGGAAGTACGACACCATGTATACTACGGACGAGGTGTGGAACGGGACAGTTGTCCAGTACGAGACCAACGATTATAGGGACTTTTCGAGGTTATCACCCACCTATAGGGAAGGTCCTCCCCCTGCTTCTTCTGAAGATGGGGGAATCTCATGGTCCTCGAGCTCTAGTTCGGGGAAGAGTTCCAGCTAGGTCTTTTCTTTACTTGGTTTTTTTTTTCTTTCCAAGCTTATTATCATTGTCTAACTTAGATTGGAACTGCACAGGTGCCATGGATCCCGATCTCGACGCTGTGCTTTTTAGCGATGGGGGAGCCGGAGCTTAGAAGAGCAAACGTTCGAGAATCCCACGGAGGTCCGACCGACCATCCAAGATCCCCAGGCACCATGAGACGACCCCAACGGCCCAGACTACTGCGAGCACAACCGCGGAACCGATTGTCCAGGTTGATGCGTCTGGCTCGACCGTGCCCCTCTCGCTTCCTTCGACCGATACTCAAATAACAGTCGGTCGGCCCCCGAAGAAACCTTCTGTCTCCAAGGTTCAGCTGCTGACGACCCGACCTCATATTGAGGAGTTCGTGCTTGATGGCACTGATGGGACCCAAGGGGCTATGCTCAGCTCGGATGTCCTCTCTCGAGTGGGTCAGAGCTTTTCAGGCTTCAGCGCCGACCATTGGGACCTCATGCACAAGGCCTCGGACTGCAATACTCTTTATGATAAGAGTATCGAACTCACTGCCGCGGTAGCCTTCGCAACTTTCCTTTAAATTTTTGTGTCTCAGTTCGCGATCTAATTCGTTCTTTGTATTTCAGGCCCTTGTCGTTTCAGCACAGCTTAACTACAAGCTGACCAACGAGGTGCACATGAGCATGTCTCTGGCCCAAAAGTCGAAGGATCTCCAGCTTAAGATGGCTGACGAGCTCAAGGACTCGAAGTCCGAACTTGAGAAAATGAAAACCCATCTCGAGGAGCTGGAGAAGACGAATGCCGAGCTTGAACAGGTGAAGACTCGTCTCGAGAAGGCTAATGCTAAGCTCGAAGAGGAGAAATATGCTACCTTCGACATCATGGAGAGCGAGAAGGCCCACCTCCTGGACGAGTTTAAAGAGCAGAAGGAGAAAGAGGTCGACCAAGCCATGTACAAAATTTGGGCTGACAATGCCGACCTCGACACCTGCTTCCTGGGTCCTCTCGAGGCCAAATATGTTGAGCGGTGGAATGCCCGTCTTGAGGCAAGTGAAGCTGCTCGAGAGGCTGCTCAGAAGGATAGTCATGCTATTCATCCTGGGGGGTCCGGTGCTACTGATGCTGAGAAGGCCAAGGAGACTCCTCTTCCTTAAATCTGATCTCGAGGAAATCACTTATTGGGGCTGTGTCCCCTTATTTTTGTAACTTTTCATTTATGCCCATGGGGCTGATACAATTTCTTTTAACATTGAATTTTATATGCTTTACATTTCTTGGCTCGAAATATTTTGCACATTTTATATGGATGAATCATTTATGTTTATTTATTCATACAAACATATTGTGGATTTAGGCTCGAAACTCGATGCATTCATGCATAGTTTGTTAAAATTATCCGCTTCCGACCTCGTTATTTATCAAATTCGGATATTACTTTAACCATGAACCCGGAAGTACTTATATGGTATGTAATGTAAATGATTTGGTTATATCTTTTTTTGCTTAGTTACTTTTCCTCGTCCTCGGTTTTCACTCCAAGGTTAAGAGTTCGAAACTATTTTTCTTTAAGATATTCCAGCCTCGATCTCGACTTTTCTCGAAGTAGGTTTAGGTTCCTACTTATCGTCGATTAATTTTTTGGCTGGTTTATTCCAAACCTGTTAAGTTTGCACATCTGGTTAACTCCAAACGCTTTCTATTTTTGATAATTCGGTTATGTCCGAACTATCTAAGCTCACGTATCTAGTTTTATCCAAATACTTTATGTTTTTGAAATCCGGTTACGTCCGAACTATCTAAGCTTGCATATCTGGTTATATCCAAATACTTTATGTTTTTTATGATTCGGTTACGTCCGAACTATCTAAGCTCGCGTATCTGGTTATATCCAAATACTTTATGTTTTTTTTTTTTTAAGCTGATGGTATATATACCAATGATGCCCCCTTAATATCCTATGAGTGTGACCATAGGTTATTAAATTAAGAGAGATTGCAAAAATAAAAAATAAAAAGAGATAATATACTAAACGAAATAAATCTTTATTTGATGGAATTCAAAAAGCAAACAAACTAATACAGATAGAAACTCATGGTTATAGGCAACACTTTTCCTACACTACTGATAGTAAGGTCTAAGGTGTTCGCCATTCCATGCTCGTGGTATCAGGCTCCCGTCCAATCTCGCAAGTTTGTACACACCGGGACGGATGAATGACTTTATCTGGTATGGTCCTTCCCAATTCAGCCCAAGCACCCCAGCTGCTGGATCTCACGTTGCCAAGAAAACGCGTCTCAACACCAGATCTCCCATTCTGAACTTTTGATCTTGAATCTTCTTGTTGAAATACCTGGTAGTTCGTTGCTGGTAAGCAGCGTTTCTCAGCTGAGCCTCTTCTCTCTTTTCTTCAATCAAGTCTAAGGTTTCCTCGAGCTGAGTGTGGTTTGAACTTTGATCGTAAATCTGAGTTCGGATCGTTGGGATTTCCACCTCGATGGGCAGCATTGCCTCGCAGCCGTATGCTAGAGAGAACAGGGTATGCCCTGTTGATGTTCGAGCTGTGGTCCTGTATCCCTAAAGGACTTGGGGCAATTCCTCGGGCCACCGTCCCTTTGCTTCCTCCAACTTTTTCTTTAAAGAACTTTTGAGAGTTTTGTTCACAGCTTCGACCTGGCCATTTGCTTGAGGGTGAGCTACTGACGAAAAACTCTTTATTATGCTGTTCTTTTCACAAAAGTCGGTGAACAAGTCGCAATCGAACTGGGTTCCGTTGTCGGATACGATCTTCCCCGGCACCCCATACCGGCACACGATGCTTTTTACTACGAAATCAAGGATCTTTTTCGAAGTTATGGTTGCAAGTGGTTCAACCTCCGTCCACTTTGTGAAGTAATCCACGGCGACCACAACATATTTTACTCCGACCTTACCAGTCGGGAGAGAGCCTATGAGGTCGATACCCCATACCGCGAAAGGCCATGGGGAAGTCAACATGGTCAGCTCGGATGGTGGAGCTCGGGGTATCATGGCGAATCTCTGGCATTTGTCGCATTTCTTCACGTACTCGAAAGAATCCATTTTAATGGTTGGTCAGAAATATCCTTGGCGTATGATCTTCTTGGACAGGCTATGCCCCCCGGTGTGATCTCCGCAAAACCCTTCATGAATTTCTTCAATGATCTTCTTAGCTTCGGGAGGGGTTACGCACCTAAGTAACGGCATGGAATATCCTCTTCTGTATAGCTTTCCATCCAAAATGGTGTAACGGGGAAGCTGATACATCAACTTTCGAGCCTGGTTCCGATCTTTTGGGAGGACTCCATTTTCGAGATAATCTACTATTGGGGTCATCCAGGTCGGCTCTGTTTCGATCATACACACATCTTCCTCTTCTGGCTCGTTAATGCTAGGTGCTGATAGGTGTTCTATGGGTACAACATTCAGCTCTTCATTTTCGGTGGATGTGGCGAGTCGAGCTAAGGCATCTGCATTTGAGTTCCGTTCTCGGGAACCTGTTCGATTGTGTAAAACTCGAAATACTCCAATGCGGATTTTGCCTTCTCCAGATAAGCTGACATTCTTGTGCCACGAGCCTGGTATTCTCCTAGGATTTGATTAACCACGAGCTGGGAGTCACTGTAGCAATGTACAGCTTTAGCTTTGAGTTCCTTTGCTATACGAAGTCCCGTGAGTAAAGCCTCGTATTCGGCCTCATTATTCGACGATTTAAAGAAAAATCTTAAGGCAGAGTGAAATCTACTCCCTGCGGGGGTAACCAGAATGACCCCTGCCCCCGCTCCATTTTCATTTGACGAGCCATCGACGTAAAGTTTCCACAGTTCGTGGGCCGTGGTTATTACCTCGTCGTCGGCTATTCCAGTGCATTCCACTATAAAGTCCACCAATGCCTGTGCCTTTATGGTCGTTCTCGGGTGGTAAGTGATCTCGAACTGTCCGAGCTCAACAGCCCATTTAAGAAGTCGACCTAAAGCTTCTGGTTTAGACAAGACTTGCCTAAGCGGTTGATCAGTCAGCACATGGATGGGATGCGCCTGAAAGTAGGGGCGGAGTTTACAAGATGAATGAATTAAGCTGAGCGCGAGTTTCTCCATCAATGGGTATCTTGATTCTGCCCCTAGTAATCTTTTACTGATGTAGTAAACGGGTCTTTGCACCTTCTCTTCTTCTCGAACGAGCACAACACTTATCGCGTGTTCGGTGGTTGAAAGGTATAGGTACAGTATTTCTCCCGTTTCAGGTTTCGACATGATGGGTGGTTCTGCAAGGTGCTTTTTGAGCTCCTGAAAGGCCAGCTCGCATTCCTCCGTCCATTCAAACTTCTTACCTCCTCTCAATAAGTTGAAAAATGGAAGACCACGATCTGTAGATTTCGAGATGAATCTGCTTAGGGCTGCCATCCTGTCGGTCAAACTTTGGACATCTTTGTGCCTCCGAGGTGAGGGCATGTCAATCAGGGCCTTGATCTTGTCGGGGTTAGCCTCGATTCCACGAGAGTTTACAATAAAGCCCAGAAATTTTCCCGAAGACACCCCAAAAGTGCACTTCTGAGGATTTAGCTTCATGTTATACTTCCTGAGCACGCTGAAGTACTCTTCGAGGTCATCAACATGGTTCTTGTTGAGTTGAGACTTGACAAGCATGTCATCAACATAAACCTCCATGCTGTTCCCTATTTGCTCCAAAAACATCATGTTTATGAGCCGCTGGTATGTGGCCCCAGCATTCTTGAGCCCGAATGGCATGACATTATAGCAGTATAGCCCTTTATCCGTGATGAAGCTCGTATGTTCTTGGTCGGGGGCATGCATGGGAATCTGGTTATATCCAGAATAAGCATCCATGAATGACATCAGGCCGTGCCCCGCCGTGGCATCCACGAGCTGATCAATCCTTGGCAACGGAAAACAATCTTTCGGGCAAGCTTTGTTTAGATCTGAGTAGTCAATACAGGTTCGCCACGTCCCATTGGGCTTTGGGACCAACATCGGATTGGTCACCCAGTCAGGATAAAAGGCATCCCTTATGAATCGATTTGCCTTTAACCTGTCAACCTCCTCCTTTAGTGCTTTCTTTCTGTCTTCGACCAGCTGTCTTCGCTTTTGCTGCTTCGGGGGGAAGCTTTTGTCTATGTTCAGTGCGTGGCTTGCTATATTCGGGCTTATCCCCACCATAACTGAGTGTGACCACGCGAAGACATCCTGGTTTTTCTTTAAAAAGAAAATTAATTGCTATTTTGTCTCATCTGGGAGGTGTTTTCTGACCTTCACCTTTTTCGAAAGATCAGCTTCCTCGAGCTGAACTTCTTCGAGCTCCTCTAAAGGTTCGAGGTCAGCTTTCTCCTCAATTCTTAGATCAATCTCTTCGTCAATCTCTAAGACCGTTCCGTCTTTGTTTTGTATGATGACGAGTGCTTGTGCGCTCGTCTGTTTCTTTCCTCTCAAGGAGATGTTGTAGCATTCCCTCCCTGCTAACTGGTCTCCTTTCAATGTCCCGACTCCGCTAGGGGTTGGGAACTTAAGGGCCAGATACCTTATTGATGATACTGCCCCCAGCCCGACCAGGGCGGGTCTCCCGAGCAACACATTGTAGGCAGATGGTAAGTCTACTACCACGAACTCCATTATCTTGGTTACCGAGACTGGGTATTCTCCCAAGGTCACGGGGAGCTCGATGGATCCCATGCAGGCGGTTCCTTCTCCTGAAAATCCGTACAACGTAGTTGCACACGCTTTCAGGTCGCGAAAGGAGAGTTCCATGAGAACTCGGTGGACCCTTTTGTTGGTTAGCTGAAGAGTAATGACCAACGGATCGTGGTGAGGAAACTGGACATGGGATGCGTCTTCCTCGGTGAAGGTTATTGGTTGTGTCTCAATCCTCTGACTTTTTGGAGCCCTAGGTTCGGGTTCATAAGGAGACCCGTCCCCAGTCTTCAGCTCGTTAACATATCTCTTTTGGGCGTTCCTGCCCACTCCTGCGAGATGAGCCCCTCCCGAGATGGTTATTACATCCTCTCCATCTATCGGCGGGGGCCTGTCTTCTTCCCGAGCTCGGGAATTATTGTTTTGTGTCGTCAGAGGCGCGGCTACTCTCTAGCTCGCGGCCGTCTGACCAATACTCTGGTTTTTGACATATTGCCGAAAGTAACCTCTCGAGATCAACCCTTCGATCTCGTCCTTCAGTTGTCGACATTCATCGGTCGTATGCCCGGTATCTCTGTGGAATTGGCAATATTTACTGGAATCCCTCTTGGATTTTTGATTTCTCATCGGGTCCGGACGCCTAAAGGGGACCTGGTTCTCATTAGCCAGGTATATGCTCTCCCAAAACTCATTGAGCTCGGTGTATACTCTATACACGGAGAAATACCTCTCCCCTTTCTTTTTCTTTCCTCCCTCGGCTTCGGGGTTACTTCCTTCGTTCTTTTTCCTTTTGGAGGGGTTCTCTGTGGCAGGCTTTGGAGCTGCTAGGTCCGCCAAGGTTGAGGCAGAGTTGATGTTTATCGTTGTAGTTTCGGGTTGGGAAGTCGCATTGAGCGTCGACCTCGCTTCCTCTACATTGACAAACCTCTGCGCTCGTCTGTTAAACTCGGTTATTGACCTTACCGGTTTCCCTTGCATGTCGTCCCAAAGGGCACTTCCCGGCAATACACCAGCTCGGACAGCCATTAGGTGTCCACTGTCATCCACGTCCCGAGCTCGGGCGACTTCCAGATTAAATCTTGTTAAGTAACTTTTTAGTGTTTCGCCCGGCTGTTGTCGGACATTAGTTAAGGTGGATGCCTCTGGTCTGACTGTAGAGTCCAAGAACTTTACTTAGCTAATTGTTTAGTAGTATTATAGTATGTATAGTATTATCTTTGTTACTGTGGATTTTTGGTTCAGACCGGGAATTATTTGGACACTCATAGTAGTACTTATAGATTTTCTAAGTTTAACCTATAGTTTAAGAATATTAAGTATAACCTAAGATGGATTAATATGACTGATATTAAGGATTATATTTATTATACTATAAGGTTTAGATATCAACCAATAGGATTTTAAGCACATGTTATGAATGGTGATTAAGGATTAAGTATTTTTGAGGATTAAATTAAATAAGGAGTAAAGTTTGAATGTTATAGGGTCAGTCAGCAGCTTTGAATACGTTGAGGGCTTAGTCAAGGCTGTTTACGCCATTCAAACTTATCTAAAAATGTGTAATTTCGTGTTTAAATATTCAGTGTGTGCCGATATATCGCAGCTATAGGGGGCGATATATCGCAGCACGTAGATACGGAAAACACGAATCGATGCACGGTCACCTCGGGAACAATGGTCCAGGCGATATATCGCCTATAGGGGGCGATATATCGCCTCCTCCAGCATAAATTCAAACATTTTTGAATTCTTTTCCTTTCAGCCATTCAAACTCCTCCATAAGTCCAGCATCTTTTGAACGAGTCTTCAGCCTCTGCTGAACGATTATTCAAATGATTTTCACCTAAAAAGCCATTATTTTTATTCAAGTAAAATCAAGATACTTTCATTCCCAAACTCTATAAATAGGACCTAGTACCCAGCCATTATTCACCTTTTGCTCTAAGTTCAGAAGCTGCTAGTGTTAAGTGAGTGTGAGAGTGTAAACACCTGGTTTGGGAAAATCATAAGCTTAAACATCATAAGCTTATCAAACACTTTGGGAAGTGAGGTTCTATAGTATTTCGGTTGAGGTGTTGATTGGTCTTTCAAGTCTTTGAGGTAACCAAAACTCTAGTTCATTTCTGTATTATGTTATTTTCTTTCTCATAGTCTTCTACTCAATCTCTAACCTTAATCTTCATTTTGGTTAGGGAATCTAAGTTCTTGAGCACATAAGTTTCGGTAAGCATGTTTCTCAAATGGTTTAGTCTTTCCATCCCTTTCATTTCATCTCCTTTCTTCTTTAGACTCACTCTTTCTAATGGTTATTAGGAGTGTTCCAAAAGGTCCCAACTCAGTCCACATACCCCGGTAGCTTTGGTAAGGAAAATAGGATAGAATCTATATGTTCATTGCTTATGTTATCTTATGCGTTATGTTATGAAATATGATATGTTATGAATATGTTATGAATGTGTATGTTTGTAGGCTTGGGCTTATGCCCTATTTGACTAACAAGACCCCAAAAAGATTATGGGCATATGCCTACTTAGCTAGTAGGACCCCACTAATCTCATGGGCATAAGCTTGTTTAGTCTATGGGACCCCAAGTAATAATGGCCATTATAATAAGTGTATGTATTAAGTGTTATGATGTGTCTTTACGTTTATTATGAAATTTATGTGTATGACTATGTGTTAGATTTTCCTTGCTGGGCATTAGGCTCATTCCTTTTGTTTTATGTGCAGGAAAATAGCTTTAGAGGTGGTAAGATTCGTGACGCTTAGAGGATGTGTATCGATGGTGAATGGAGTCAAGGGGTCGAGCGTTATTCGATTGGAGGATGTAGTCTCATTTTATCTTTTTATGGTTTTATATGTATTTTCCGCATTTCTTATGTAATTCTTTTCATTTAAATCATGTTTTGTTTTTAAAGACAATGGGATCCCATATCCTTCTTAGTATTCTATTTTGTAAGAAACTCTTATTTTTAACAAGTTACTCAGTAAAATTATGGTATTTCCGCAAAAATGTAAGTTTTATGTATAGTTTCGTTAATGGTCCAAATAGTCTAGATTAGTGGGTCATTACACTGACCCCCATCATTGCTCTGAACTGCTTCTTAAAGTCTTTAGACAACTGCTCCCAAGAAGTTATTGAGTGTCTCTTATATTTTTCGAACCAACTTTTGGCAAGTCCTGTCAATGATGTTGGAAACAACATGCACCTGAGCTCGTAACCCACGTTACTGGCTCTCATGATAGTGTTGAACGTGCTCAGGTGACTACACGGGTCGGTCTTTCCTTCAAACGTTGGGACGTGAGGGATCCGAAACCCTTGAGGAAATGGAGTGTTGGAAATATGGGGAGAAAACGGCTCGAGCTCCTCGTTAGAGTCCTCATATCGACCATTTCCTCGTTCATTCTTTAAAAGCCTAAAGGCTTTTTCAAGCTGATCGATTCTTTCTTGGACTGGGTCCGTAGGAGGTACTGTCTGGAATTGATTGTCATTGATCGTGATTCCAGGCTCGCATCTCTGCAAGGGATCTCTACGCCTATTCAAGCGATCCCTCAGGTCCGGATTTGTTTGATCTCCTTTACCCCGACTCTAATTCAGGTGGTTTCGCAGGTCGGGACGATTCCTGCAGCTTCCAGTATTCTTACGACCTCGGTCATGCTTACTAACCGACTTGGTATCTCCGGAATCATCACTGGTAAAACTCGTTGCTTGGTTATTTCGTGATGGATTCTTCCCACGTCGTCTCGTCTCCGCCGTGCGAGACTGAGACGTCTGACTTTTCTCGGATGGGGCGCCTCTCCGCTCCTGGAAAGTCTCCCTGTTTCCTTGTCTTCCCCCCGCACGCCCTTCATCCTGATCTCGAACGGGTTGAGCGTTCCTGCGGGGGGGGGGGGGGGGGGGGCGAAGGATAACTTATGGGTGATGGAGGGAACCGTATAGGCGACAGTGGCTGCCACCCTTGTCGCGGCCTAGAGGGTCCAGAATTCGCCCGAGATGGATCGGTCGCATTTGGTGCGCTCCCAGGTACCTGAGTCCGAGCCTCTGCAGGGGTTCGGTTATTCTCAGTTCCTACAGGCACTTCCACAGGCGGGTTAGCCGGGGCCCGAGCTCGAGTACTCCTCTGGGGCCTAGGTGGAGCGGATGGCTCTGCTGGTGCCGGAGGTTGAGTCGGCCTCCTTGTGGCAGCATCTTTTCGTGGACGCCCACGGGGTCTACGGGGAGGAACATGCACGTCCCTTGGAGGAGGGACTTGGTTTTCGCGCGGAGGCAGGGGCTGAGCCGCCTGCGCCTCTGCGGCTATCCTTGTCAACTCCTCATTCCGTTTGTTGGCCTCTGCCAACAACTGCTTCAATTACTGGTTTTCAAGTTCCACAATAGGAACATACCGCTCAGGATTGTAATACATATCCTCGTCTCTTGGTGGAGGAGGTGGTCCCCGGGAATCAGAAGACCCACTTCTCTCTTCAACATCCAGGTTCTCCATTGGATGTTTTCCAGGACGTCATGGGTAATTTTCTTCAGGTGTGTTCTGATTGTTAGTGGCCATGACTTTTTCAGGGATGAATGCTTAAGGCTCTCAATGAAAGCACCAAACTGTTGACGCCGTTTTTCGTCAGCAGTGAAAGAAGAGCACGTAAACAACAAACAGTAATGACCAATTAAAATATAACAACACAAAACACGATTTTTATGTGGTTTAGCAGTTAAATCTGCCTAGTCCACGAGTCTCTGTTATTAAACTCAAGATTATCTCTAATAATTCTTAAGCATGAATTCTTCAGAGTTTTCTCTCAAGGTTCAGAATTTTGGTCCTTTACAATGGTGCATGGCCTCTCTATTTATAGAGAAGGATGCAGAATACTATCCCACATATTTTGGGTAGTTACTCTTTTTGTGTAAATAAAATAAATGGCTTTAAATGCCTGCAGTCCGATATAAAAGGAAACGTTCCCTGAAGACCAGGGTGCGTATAACTAATCAAATAATATCCCATGATTTTATGGGATTTACAATAATAAATGCAGAACACGCCCCTTATAAACAACACTTATAGATATTCAAAGTCGTTATCATATATCTCCAAGGCCTTAATCTCCCAGGTTTCTCATCGGCTTTCGAGCTAACGACATCTCCCGAGGTCACATGGCTTCGAGATCGTACGTACGTTAGGCTCGGACCCCCTGATCCGAGGTCATTCCTGAGGATAGATGCGTCTCGGGAGCTACCTTTCGAGATCGTGAACGTTTCGAGGCCACCACATTCGAGGTCGTCTCGAGTCTTGCAAGCTCGATATTTAATCCTGGAGCATACTTCGAGTTTTACGGGTTCATTCATTGCGAATCCAGCTTTCGAGGTCACATTTAACATGGCTCGAAATCTGGGTATAACAAGTGGAGTCATGAGGAATTAATAAGTTAGTAAATTTATTTGTTACATTTATGATAACTTATTGGAGCTTGATTTCATAAGCCCATGGTCCCCATTGTACCTTGGATAAAATCAACTAGATAGTCTCAATTAATTGATTTAACTATCAATTAGAATTATCAAAGTTGATCAGGTCAATTTTGGATAGTTTCACAGAGTTATGTAATTTAGAGAAGAAAAGAGAAATTATGGCAGATTTATTAATTAAGATAAATTGGTATCTAAATTAATAAATAAGTTTAAATCAAGGTTCAAATTATAAATAATTAATTTGATAAAGGATTTAAATAATTATTTAATTAATTAAATCAATAGAAAATAATACAAGCCTTGATTTTAAGTCCAATGGACTTATAATCAAATGGGAAATTTCACAGGCCTAAAGCCCATGATAATTTCGACCTAGGGCTTTAAAATGACTATTATTTTATTAATTTTTTAATTAAATTAAATGGCCTAATTGAGTCTATAAAATGAGTGCTTAGAGAGATGTCAAAACTTAAGTTTAATTACTGGTTTTCTAATAGTTTTAGATTCTCTCTAAAACACAAGTCCTTTTCTAAGCCTCTTTGTTATTTTCTCTCCTTCTCTCTGTATCTATCTCATGTGTTGAGAATTGCCCACACTAGTCTAGGTGATTCTAAGGATACATTGGAAGACTTTGAAGAAATTAGAAGAACGGTTCAGTTTCTTGATAATACTCTACGACAGAAATGATACAAGAGTTAGAGAAAGTGAAGGACCGCTGCGTATACTGTAAGTATTCTATTTATTTTTTCTCTTTGAATTCAATTTTAGAAACATGTTCTAGGTTATCTCGTATTAATTTGTTTAATATTAGATATACATGAAAATAAATAAAGATCTTGTATAAGTTTTCCCAACAATTGGTATCAGAGCCTTTGGTAATCTTTATTTTCATGCATGAACATGTTTAAAATTGGATTATTTGATATGTTTGAATAATTGGATGGTTTTCATGTTTTTATGAAGCATATTGATTTTATGTGAATTTTAGCAATTGTTTAGGTTATTTTGTTGTGTTTTCTATGATATATAATTTTATACATGCTTTATTTTGTGTAAAACATGTTAAAAATTAATTAGAAAATTGTTTTGGTTTGAAAAATTGCTCAAAAAAAAATTTTGAAATTTTTTTTTACACTGGCTCCCATGTGCGCGTGCACGCCCCCAGCCATGCCACCGCTCAGCGCCTGCGTGCGACACCATCCACCATGCACTCGGGTGAACAGTACCCGAAACATGTACTATTCATCCAATTTTTTTTTTTTTTTTGAAAAATAAAGACAATTAAAATTGTGGAAATTTATTATTTATATTCAAAGCCAAAAATATCATATTTGTTTTGTATTTAATTAAAAAAAAGATATTTTTGTTAATTGGAATTTAAATAATTAGATATTTTCTACAAAGATTCAAATTCAAATTTAAAAATATACTAACAACTTAAATTTAAATATTTTAATATATTAAAATATTAGAATTATGATATCAGATATTTAAGATATTTTCATTTAAATTCTTGATTTTTTAAAAATCTTTATTTGAAAATATAAATATCTTTTTATTCTATAGTTTTTAATATTTAAATTATTTGAAATTTGAATATTGTTAGTAAGATATTTTTATAAATATTTGAATTTGATTAACTGTTATGAGATATTTTAGGGTTGTTATAACTATTTATATTTTATTTTTTTAAATGGTTAAAATATTAGCTAATAGTTGTAACAACACAAGATATTTTTTTTTTGAAAAACAGTTTAGATATTGATTTTAAAATTTAAAATTCGTTAAATTTTGAAAAATATCATTTTTTTTTCCAGCCAATTAATAAAATATTTTTTTTTAATAAATGAGATTTAAATTAACTTTGGTTAATTGTTGATAAATCCTATTTAAATTAAATTAATATTTTTTTTCAAATTAACCTAAAACCAAGTTGATTGTTAATAAATTAATTTACATTAACTATTGTTAATTGTTGATAAATTTCATTTTAATTGACTTATTTTTGTAAAATTTTTATTAATTTCAATTTTTTGATAAATTCTAGATAATTAATTGTGCTATTTTTGCAAATGAAATAAATTGTGGTATTTTTGCATAAATTCATAAAATTGCTCATATAGTAACATGATTAGGCCCATCCAATTATAACATGTCTGTTTGCACTATATGTGATATTTTTGCAATTGGGCTTAGATGCATATAGTGGCCCATATATTTGTTAGATATATGGTTTTTGCCAAATAAAACATTCATAAAATGATATGTTTTATTTGGGCCCATTAGAAAATGTAAAGTTTAAATTCCTCTCTTGTGGGTGATTCCACTTGTGAAGGCCCATTTGCTTTGCATGACTATAGTAGGCCTAATCAATTAATAACAATTAATAAAACAAAGGTTTAAATTCTTGTCTTTTGGACCTTGTATGGAAGATAGGGGGCCTTTGTAGTGGGAATGACATACTGGACCCAGCCCTCCTCCATACAAGCCCAATTGTTATGACCCATTTACCTGAGTTGGACATAATTGTATAGGTTCATTATATTAGTTAAACCTAAATATTGATTAGCAACAAATTAATTCTAAATTAATTGAATTTGTTTCAATGTGACACTTTAGAATTAATAAGAAATTATAGGACTTTGGTTTTAAAAATTTTAATCTGTTTAATTTGTTTTTGGGAAAACCATAGTCAATAATTTTCTAAAAATAAATAATAAAAATATAATTTTTTAATTTAATAATGAGCTTATTGTAAAATTTATATTCGATCTCCACCGTTGGTTTAGTCAATAGCTTAATGGGGCCTCGAGACGCTTTGATTCGTCCCCCTACAGAAGGTGTTCATTAGTTATTTTGACAAGGTTAGATTTTGAAAGATAGATAATTATGATCAAATTCTACTAGACTCACCCCTACGGTGACTACTAAGACTAAATCTATGATTATTGAAACCGTGGGTCTAGCTCATAAAATAAGAGATTTTGTTGTCTTATTTTGATCGAATAGTAGGTTGTTGATAGTTGTGTCCACCATTAAATGAGTTTACAACTCTATTTAACTAGTGGTATTTTTTTACTTTCGCCAACCGGGACGATGATATCATAGATTAGTTAAAAACCTAAAGAAATAGAGATATGATTGTTTTTGATATTTTGTCTCATATCTTACATATTTTTGGTATATGTTGTGCTATTTCTTGAAATTTGTGTGAATAGAAGTTTTATTGAGCAAATGTGATTGATTTCTATTTTATTGATAATTTGTAGTTTTAAGCTAAGTAATGCCTATGTCTACTCCCATCCTTTCTCAACTTTCGATGGAGAAACTCACTGGAGAAAACTTCCTTAATTGGAAGCAGAATATCAACATAGAGTTCATTGGTGACAACTCTGAATTCGTCATGATTGAGGAATCCCCAGAACGAGCACCGTGTCCACACGTTAGTGATGGCACCGTCAATGCTCGTGATGGTATCGTAAATGATTGGATAGTACCGTCTCCGCACATACGTGATGACACCGTGAATTCTCGGATGGCACCATGTCTGCACGTTCGTGATCAACTCAACTATGGTCTGACGCAGCTCATGAACGAGCTTCATACTTTTGAGCCTATCATGGGTGGACCTACTAAAGGAGGTGAAAATAAGACTACTGATATTGTTGTTGATCCAGCTAAGGCTGAAGCTAGCCAAGCTTCGTCTTCGAAAGCTGGAAACAAGAGGAAAGGTGGACAAAACAACAACCCCAAGCCTGCAAAGGCTGTAAAGACGAGTGCACAAACGCCTAAGGGGAAGAACAAGAAAAACAAGAAAGGCAAAGATAAGTGTTTTCACTGCAAAGAGAAGGGGCATTGTAAACAGGATTGCCCCAAGTTTCTAGCAGCTAAAAACAAAGGTAATGATTATAGTTCATTTATCTTAGAAACATATGTTTTAGAGAATGATAAATCCGGTTGGATTATTGATTCTGGATCTACCAACCATGTTTGCAACTCCTTACAATTTCTTGAATCGTGGGAGGAAGTGGACGAAGGCGGCTTAAAGCTTAGAGTTGGGAACGGAGCGTTCGTTGCGGTCTAAGCTAGAGGAAGAGCTCGTCTGAAGTTCGGAAATAAATTTTTAATTTTAAATGATGTATTTTTTATTCTGGATTTTAGTAGAAATTTAATTTTAGTTTCCATGTTGCAATTAGAAAGATTTGTTATGACTTTCACAAGTTTTAATATATCTATTTCTTTCAATGGATCACAATTTTGTATTGCATGTTTGGAAAACGGGCTTTATATTCTGCGACCTAACGAACCCTTCGCTCTTAATAATTATTTATTCAAAGTAGCTAAACCTAGGACCAATAAACGTCAAAAGACCAATAACGATAATATGACGTATTTATGGCACTTGAGACTAGGTCACATTGACTCTGATAGGATTCAAAGACTTACAAAGGACGGACCTTTGAGGGAACTCATCTTAGGTGCATTACATGTCTGTGAATCTTGTCTAGAAGGCAAACTAACCAAGCGTCCATTCTCTGCAAAGGGTGATAGGGCCAAAGAACCACTTGGTCTTATGCATTCAGATGTTTGTGGATCTTTGAATGTACAAGCCAGGGGTGGTTTTGAGTATTTTGTCACTTTCATTGACGATTACTCTAGATACTCATGTCTTTACCTAATGCATAGGAAATTAGAAACATTTTCAAAGTTTCAGGAATTCCTAGCAATGGCTCAGAACCAATTAGGTAAAACGTTAAAGATCTTGCGATCTGATAGGGATGGAGAATATTTGGATATGCAGTTCTAAGATCATTTAACTAAACTTGGGATTTTATCATAACTTACTGCCCCAAGTACTTCGCAACAAAATGGTGTAGCAGAACGCCGGAACATAACTTTTATTGCAAATGGTTAGATGCATGCTTAGTTACTCAACTCTACCAACTTCATTCTGGGGACATGCAATTGAAACCGCGAATGACATTCTTAATGTCGTGCCGTCTAAATCAATCCCCAAAACACCTTTAGAACGCTGGAATGGTCGTGAACCTAGTTTACGCCATTATAGAATCTGGGGGTGTCCTGCCCACGTCCTGAGGAAAAATGAGGGAAAGCTAGAAACGCGAACTGAAGTTTGCATGCTTGTTGGCTATCCTAAAGGTACTCGGGGTAGACTTTTCTATATTCATTCAGAAAAGAAAGTGTTTACTTCTACAAATGCTACTTTTCTGGAAAATGACTATGTCCAGAACTTTAAACATCGCATCAAAGTAGTTTTAGAGGAGATGGTTAAAGAATTGACTCCAACCAATGTTCCATCTTCATCAACGCGAGTTGATGATGAAATTCCCACTCTTCGTGTCCAACCGACGCAAGTCGATTTAAATGAAGAAAGTACCACTGTTCCTTAGCAAACAGTCACAGAGCCTCGTCGTAGTGGGAGGGTTTCTAGGAACCTAGTTCGCTATGGTTTGGATGGTGAAACCAATATGGTTGTTGGTGACACTAGTGATGATGATCATTTGTCTTTCAAACAGGCATGGCTAGCCTTGAAAAGGAACTATGGCTTGAAGCCATGAAACAGGAAATAGAGCCCATGTACTCAAATTCTGTCTGGGATCTTGTAGAAGCACCTAGTGACTTTAAGGCCATTGGGTGCAAGTGGATATCTATAAGAAGAAATGAGGTGATGATGGAAATATCGAGATTTATAAAGCTCGATTAATGGCAAAGGGTTATACCCAAAGAGAAGGCGTGGACTATGAGGAAACTTTTAGTCCGGTAGTCATGCTCAAGTCCATTTGCATCCTCCTATCCATAGCAGCCGCTCTCGAATATGAGATCTGGAAAATGGACGTCAAGACAACTTTTCTTAATGGAAAGCTTGACGAAGTCATTTATATGGATCAACCAGAAGGATTTAAAGTAGCTAGACAAGAAGGAAAAGTTTGCAAGTTGAATAAGTCCTTCTATGGACTTAAGCAAGCTTCTCGTTCCTGGAATCTTAGGTTTGATGAAATAATCAAAACCTATGGCTTTGAACAAAATATTGATGAACCCTGTGTTTACCAACTGAAGGCAAATCAAATAGTGGTATTCCTGGTTCTTTATGTAGATGATATCTTACTCATTGGAAACAATGTTAAGAAATTATCAGATGTGAAGAATTGGCTGAGCACTCAATTCTAGATAAGGGATTTGGGTGAAGCAAGTTATGTTCTAGGTATCCAGATCATCAAGGATAGAAAGAACATACTTTTAGCTCTATCTCAAACATCTTACATAAATAAAGTGCTTGAACGTTTCTCAATGACAAATTCCAAGAAAGGGCGTCTACCGTCCCACCATGGAATTCATCTTTCAAAGAAACAATCTTCCCAGACTCCTAAAGAGGAAGATGCAATGAGAAAAGTTCCTTACGCATCTGCAGTTGGAAGTCTGATGTATGCCATGTTGTGTACAAGACCAGATATCTGCTATGCAGTGGGAGTAGTGAGCAGGTATCAGTCAAACCCAGGACCAGAACATTGGATAGCAGTTAAGCATATCCTGAAGTATTTAAGGAGGACTAGGGATTATATGTTAGTCTACAAGGGTGGTGTTCTGAACCCTGTAGGCTACACTGATTCAGATTCTCAGACTGATGTCGATGACAGGAAGTCTACTTCTGGAATGGTGTTTACTCTTGGGGGTGGAGCTGTGATATGGAGAAGCGTAAAGCAGTCTGTAATCTCAAATTCCACTATGGAGGCTGAGTACATAGCCGCGTCTAAATCAGCTAAGGAAATAGTCTGGCTAAAGAATTTCTATTCGGATCTTGGTGTTATTCCAGAAATGGATAAACCGCTCGTGTTGTTTTATGACAATACATGAGTGATAGCCAACTCGAAAGAACCTCGAAGTCACAAGAGGAGTAAGCATATAGAAAGGAAGTATCACATTATTCGAGAATATGTGGCTAGAGGAGATGTGAAGGTTATGAAGATTGCAACTGAAGACAATCTTGCAGATCCGTTTACAAAGACACTACCAGAAGCTACATTTGATAAGCATATCAAAGAAATGAGATTAGTAGAAATAAGGCATTAGTTTCAATTAGTGCAAGTGGGAGTTTGTTGGGGTTTTATGCCCTAATTAAAACCCAAATTCTTTGTAATCTCATTTTATTATCAATAAAAGAATAGAAATCATTTTTTGACTTGGTCAATCACTTTGCTCACATGTTTTATTTTCATGATTATTTGTTTAATATAAACTTCTATTAAATCCCGAGCATATAGCTAATCTTATTTATAGTGACGTAATCACAGTGGAATATAAATATGATTATATGTTCAAAATAAGTTAGTCCTAAGATTAGTCAGTGCACAAGATTTACACTGACTTGCCAATCTACGATATGATCTACTTACACATTACAGTGTTATGTTCTTTCCAGAACATTATCAAAGTAGATAAGATCGGATGTATTTGTTACATCAGACAGGACCGATATTGACAGTTGATAAGATAAGTAAACATACTGTTATTATCTATTCTAGTCATATCATATAGTTGACCATAGGTCAATTCAATCTCAATTCTGAGTGGTTAGTATTCTAACTGATTGTATTATTTGAGTTCTTTGACTTGTTCGTTACCAGCTTACCCTACGGACTAGCCCATACTTACATCTTGGGAACTCGATAGTATAATTGAGTGGGAGTGTTAATCATAGATATGAACATCTATAGCTTCTGATGAAGAAGTGAAATGATGGTTTCCTTTTAGTTTGGTTCAAGGTGTTAAATGATAGAGATCTCATTTCAGTAATTAAATTAGTTTACTGAAATATCATTTACAATGAACTAAGTGTTTTAAGGATAAAATACAATGAGGGTTAAAACGGTATTTTAGTCATATCTCATTGTAGACCGTCTATAGAGGATTGACTGAAAATTATGGTTGTAACAATGGATAATTAATAGCGTATCTATATTTGTTATAGAGCGTTCTATGAATTCAAGAGTGCAATTCCGAGTCTATAGTGGAGTCACGAGGAATTAATAAATTAATAAATTAATAAATTAATAAATTTATTTGTTACATTTATGATAACTTATTGGAGCTTGATTTCATAGGCCCATGGTCTCCATTGTACCTTGGATAAAATCATTTAGATAATCTCAATTAATTGATTTAACTATCAATTAGAATTATCAAAGTTGACCAGGTCAATTTTGGATAGTTTCACAGAGTTATGTAATTTAGAGAAGAAAAGAGAAATTATGGCAGATTTATTAATTAAGATAAATTGGTATCTAAATTAATAAATAAGTTTAAATCAATGTTCAAATTACAAATAATTAATTTGATGAAGGATTTAAATAATTATTTAATTAATTAAATCAATAGAAAATAATACAAGCCTTGATTTTAAGTCCAATGGACTTATAATCAAATGAGAAATTTCACGGGCCTAAAGCCTATGATAATTTCGACCTAGGGCTTTAAAATGACAATTATTTTATTGATTTTTTAATTAAAGTAAATGGCCTAATTGAGTCTATAAAATGAATGCTTAGAGAGATGTCAAAACATAAGTTTAATCACTGATTTTCTGATAGTTTTAGATTCTCTCTAAAACACAAGTCATTTTCTAAGCCTCTTTGTTATTTTCTCTTCTTCTCTCTATGTCTATCTCATGTGTTGAGAATTGCCCACACTAGTCTAGGTGATTCTAAGGATATATTGGAAGACTGTGAAGAAATTAGAAGAACTATTCAGTTTCTTGAAATTACTCTGCGACAGAAAGGATACAAGAGTTAGAGAAACTGAAGGAATGACTCTTTCATTCCGCTGCGTATACTGTAAGTATTCTATTCATTGTTTCTCTTTGAATTCAATTTTAGAAACATGTTCTAGGTTATCTCGTATTAATTTTTTTAATATTAGATATACATGAAAATAAATAAAGATCATGTATAAGTTTTCCCAACATCCTGTCCCCAGGATCTCCTTAGTTACCCACACGGATGAGTCTGTGCTAACGTACAAAGGACAGTTGTATGGTTCACCATGCCTAAGCTGGCTCAGTGGGCCCAGATTAACAACCCTTAATCATGTTATATTTCTTGTATTATGGCTCCATTAGCGAGCAATTGTAATTGTATCCTTATTGGGCCCTATTTAGTTCGGTCCAAGTGACATGACTGCCTATAAATAGGGTTAGTTGTGCACTGTAGAGAGGATCCTAGATTTTCTCTCGTAAGAAAAACACTGTTAAACTTGTAGAAAACCTCCATTGTCAAAACTCTCTAAAGTCTAATACTAGTGACTTATTAACGCCCCAACCACATAAAAATTGTGATCTCATTTATTTCTTAGCCTTTCTTTCTAGCTCTCATCTCTTAATATATTTATAGTTTCCGAAAAACTCGGTAAACACTTGGGTTTATATATATATTTAAAAGTAATCTTTGTGTTTAATGGTAATATTTTTCAAGTTGTTTTTTTTTATTTATTTTGGGTATATGTTTAGTTGTTTTGAGATATATTTTGAGTTTATTTTTGACACATTTTAAAATAAAGGGATAAGTTTTTCGAGGTTTCTTTTTTATTATTTTTTATTTTAGTTTGGGCTGATGCAATAAGTTGATGTCTAATTGATTGATATTTGTCTTTTCAATACTGTATTGTTGTGGGGTTACTGTCGAGTTGGTTTTATGTTGTTGTTTCAACACTGTATTCTTGTGGAGTTAATGTCTAATTGAGACCGTATTTTTTTAACGATGAAACTTTAAAATCGTATTTTTGAAAACTTAAGTTAGTAGAATTGAAAAAAAAAAACACTAGGGGTCGTAAAAATGTAAAAAAACATAAAAAATGTGTATTTGTGAAAAAACACCTATAATCTAATTATATAAATTACAATCACTAAGATGTCCATCCATATTAGTAATCCGGATCTAGGTCACTTGTATTCAAATAATGTTTTCCTAATTGTACTAGCAACCATTCATTAAAGATTCATTATTTTAATATGTTGCTAACTATTTTATTCATTATTTATGATCTTAATCATCTCGTACTCATACAAGATCATTCTCCAATAAATGAATATGGAATTTTATGATATTTATATTAATTATTCAAACCATAATCCAAATATTCAATTATCAGAAAAATACATTTTTATTAACTTTCAGAATAAAATGTCTTTACATATTCTTTCAGGACATAAACCCTAACAAAGTTTCCATCCTAATTTTCCATAAGGAAAGTCTACACTATTGAAAAATGGTGGCCTAGTTGTGTTATAACCTTCTATCATGCTATTTTGTGAAGTGCTTGGCTCTAATACCATTTGTTAGCCCAAGATTGGCTTTCAAGAGGGGGTGAATTAGAAATTTAAATAATTTGCAAAAAATTTAAAAATTTAAGCTAACTATTTATGCAAATATGAAAATTAGTGCAAATAAATAGATAATCACGCGTGAAATCAAGATAAATACCTAAAAGTAAAGAGATAAGGAATAGACCAAACTCTCGATTTTATAAGGTTTGGTGAAACTAACGTCACCTACGTCCTTCGACTTCAAAGCAAGACTAGCTTTGAGATCAACTATCAAGAACTATAGGTTTAGACTTAAGGTCTTTGAGCTAGTCAGACTTAAGTGCTCAATTAAGTCTTTCTCAAGCATTGTTTATGTTTGGTTTTTCGAGCATGTCCTCAGTGATCCTTGAGACGAAGCACACACTCATGATCTTCTTAGAGCTAACAAAACAACTTGTAGGCTAATCGTTGGGAATTTGAGCACCTCCTAGTGTACCATGTCCCATGTCCTACTTAAAAAATTACGGTAAAACACCTTTCTTTTATCATCAAAATGGTTACATTTGATTATGTTTTCGATTTCTAAGAAAAAGGTACCAATTAATCTAGTAATTACGCTTATATACACACAATAATGAATAAAACTACTATATAATTGCACATATACCATGAGTATATATTATATATCTCTTATATCTAAAAAAATTCTCTCAATAACGAAAATTCTTAATTTTAATGATTTTTTTTGTTAACTATAATGGAATATTACAAATATTTAACAAAATGTACCTTTAAAAGTTATTAAAAATAAATATTTATTAATTATATTAATATAAATTTATATATATTATAAAACATCATTATTATAATAATATTTAATATAGATATTTAATAATTATATTAATATAAATTCAAATATTATAAAATATAATTATTATAGTAATATATAATACATAATTTTAATTTTTATTATTTATATTTATAAAGAACATTTAACTACATAAGAAATTAAAATTATATTTATTTTCTATATATCAAGAATAAACACATTTTTTCTACAATTACAAATGTGTGATTTATGATCTAAAATGTTATCATATATATATATATATATATTAAAAAATCATAAATAATGTTTAGGTTTAATTTTTATTTTAACATGTTTATGTCATTTTTTTATATGTATAATATTATTTATTTATTTAAAATTTATATGACAATTATAAAATCTTAATAAATATTTTAAATCAAAACTAAACTAATGTGCATTTCGATTATTTGCACCTAGTATATTTTTTTTATCTTGAAAGAGAATATTGGTGTATATTCTAATTGTGCTGAAATTTTTGTTTCGTTTCTTTTATAATGTTTGTCTCGAAATTAAAAAGCAACCAAAATTAACTTAGTTAGAACAATACAAGATATAAAAAATACCATAAGAAAAATGATAAATATAAAAGCTTTGGTTGGAATGATATCATATTTTCAATGCAGTTAGAAATACACCATTCGATGTATCAGACTATAGCTCCTGAAACGTGGTATATTATTTTGTAAACCCAACCGACCTACATTGGAATGTTACATCATACAGTTTTAGCCCAACAAGTTAAAATGAGTATACAAAATTTTTCAAGTATATACGGATAAGGTATGGCATTTACTGCTAAAATGTAGGGTTATCATTTTGTATCCTTCTCTATCCACACTACCATAGCAACGAGATGAAATGAATCGACAATGTAAAAAAAAATACCGTAAAAAACTTGAGTGATAACAATTTCATCCGAAGGAATGACCTAATAAAGACGACAGAACTATATGGAGGGCATATATGGCATGGGCAGTGAAAAGATGACTGACCAAAAAAGAAAGGAAATGAACTGAACCACCATCACTCATTCACGTCCTCCCTCGGATGAGATAAGATTATAAACGAGCTTCTTACACGTGGCATCCTCATAGTGGTGCTTAACGATAAGGCTTATAACGTTCAAAAATGTTTGCCCCTGCTCTTATGTGGCTAATATTAATGTAATATCTTCATCAAGGTAAACCAACGGTCAAGATCAGAAGAAAGCCGAGTCGATGGAATTGTGTCCATAAGATTTATTATAGGTAATTGTAGCATTATATATAGAGGTGGGGGTAAGAAGGTTCCCATAAGTACAGAGAGCAAGGGAGCAAAGAAGAGAAGGCAAAGAAAGGCAAAGAAAAGAAAAGAAACAAAGAAAAGAAGGCATATTTAGCTATGGCTTCTTCAATGATCTCTTCGGCCACCGTTGCCACCGTTAGCCGTGCCACCCCAGCACAGGCCACCTTGGTCGCACCCTTCACTGGCCTCAAGTCCGCTGCTGCTTTCCCCAGCACCAAGAAGGCCAACAACGACATTACCTCCATCACCAGCAACGGTGGAAGAGTTCAGTGCATGAAGGTATGTTGTGTTAATTCACCGTATTATAAATTAATTGCTTAATTTATGTATTTACATACATACATACATACATATACATATATAGCTGAGTAAAACATATATATTAGCTTTAAATAAATAATGAATATTTTTAAATTTATAAAATATAAGTAGTGTTAATCATTTTTAATTTGTCAAAAATAAAAACTAATGATAAATATTTGTGAGCAATTTTTATTATAAAGGTGTGGCCACCAAGGAACGTGAAGAAATTCGAGACCCTTTCCTACCTTCCACCTCTTTCCGTTGAGTCATTGCTCAAGGAAGTTGAGTACCTCCTAAGAAATGGATGGGTTCCCTGCTTGGAATTCACCATCAATGTAAGTAAAACTTATTTGTTAATAAATCACATTATCTTAATTAAGTACACATATGATGGATATATATACAGTTCAATTTTGATAGGAATATTTAAGATTAAATAGATATTTGGTTAATTAATATATAGATGTATGCGTAACTATATATTTGTATTATGTTGGATCAGGACCCCTTTGTGTCCCGTGATAACAACAGATCCCCAGGGTACTATGATGGACGTTACTGGACCATGTGGAAGCTGCCCATGTTCGGGTGCACTGATGCCACTCAGGTGATTGGTGAGGTTGAGGAGGCCAAGAAGGAGTACCCCGACGCTCACATCAGAATCATTGGCTTCGACAACAACCGTCAAGTGCAGTGCATCAGTTTCATTGCCTACAAGCCCCCATCCTAAGCCAAACGCTGTCGTTTTGTATAGCTAATAAAGTGGGTCATCTGCTACCCTCTTTTGAGCTATATAATTATATATAAACAAAAGGGTCTGCGGTCTGTTTGATTAAATTTGTATTTAGGCTTTTGGAAGACCCTTTTATTTTCTTCTCTTTTTTTTACTTCTTAATTTCCTTTGTTTTCTATCATTTTGTACTTTGGATTTTTCGATCGGAACAATTCGTAATTTGCTTTTCAATTTCTGTTTCTCGAACTTCCAATGTGGTTGAGAATTTGTCATTAATAAATTAAGCATATTACTGTTTTTTCTTCTCCGAAAATTAACCATATTACTGAATAATTCCCTTTTATGTGGATTTTCTGTAGTTCAATTACTGAATATATTACAGGCCATAGGTTACATTGGAATATACATCTTCACTAGGTTTGGTTAATTGGTTAGTTGTCATTACATACTAGCTACATGCACTTGTTTTTGCCTCTTTACATCAATCTATAGGCATATATATATTTTAAGCTTCAAATAATACACGTCTGAATACATGTATGTGTATAGGCTCAATACTTAGGTTATTGAATTTATGCTATGCTTCTTTGACCAATGTGTGTATACCTATTGAAGCCCATAACAAATTTGTTTAAAAAAATGTTTCTTTTAAAATGCAAGAAAATTCCACTGGAAATTCTACATAAGTATACATGATTTGAGTATATAAATCGACTTACATAACTCGCTTTACAATTAATTAACCGCATGTGATTGAGTAACGAATTTGTTACTTATTCATAGAATTAGTTACAAAAACAATACTATAAAGTCCAAATACATATATAGATGAGTGAATGAGTTATATTTGGTCTTTCTATTTTGTCATCTTATTTACTGTTCATTCGTTTATGTCATTTTTGCTTGTGTTTTATCTTTTTTCTTTTAACTTGTTAGAAATGTCATACTTCTATAATATTTATTCATGCTATTTAAATTTCTTCTTTTCTAATTTTTTTAAAAATAACTAATCTTTTCAGCGAACCCAAGCTCTCACCTAATAATATCTATCTACAACATATAGAGAAATGTATAGAGGTGGATGTAGACTTTCCTTTATCTTCTTATTTTTGTTTTATCTTTTTTTTTTATATGGATGTCCACCTTCTCTCTAGTTTATTTTATCTTTTTCTTTTTGTTTGATATGTCATTCTTTATATATACTAGGTGGGGCACGTGTAAAAAAATTAGGTTTTTTTTTATTAAAATCTAAATTTTAATGATTTTAATTAATTAAATTAATTAAAATATCATTTATCTTTAATAAAAAAGAATTGCATTTTTTTTCATACATATAATTAAGGTTGAGAAAAGAATTAAATTGAATAAATATCTATCAATATTAAAAGTTAAATTAAAACTTTTCAAAAAGATTTATAATTTGGATTTGGAATACAAAATATTAAATTAGGTGCAAATATTACATTTTAACACAATACAATATTGTAGGAAAAAGAAAAAAATAATTAAAATCAAATCATCCTAATATAACTTCAACGAAAGAAGTTTTAACTTTTAAATTTGAAATTTTAAACAAAATAAAAAGAATAAAAAAATCCAATACATTTTTTTTTTAAAAATCCAATAAATCTCTTTAAATAAATACCAAAACTATAATGCAAACATAAAGTATATAGAGATAAAGTATATAGTAATAATTGCTTAAATACTTAATTAATTTTTTTATCAAGTATAATTAATAATATTAAAAAAATCAAAAAGAGATATATAACTAAAATATATTCTCCACTGCAAGAAAATATAATTTGATCAAATTTAGTAAACTAACTCACCATTGAAATTTATTAAAAAAACCACTATATGAATCTTAGCCAAAAAAAAAATCAAATAGAGAAGAAAAATGTATATTTTTATATAAAAATATTATTTACTACAATACAAACTAAAATATATTCTCATTTAAAAAAAACTAAAATATATTCTCACAACAACATAATATAATTTGATGAAATTTGTTAAACTAACTCACCTTTATATATATATATATATATATTTTTAAAAAAACCTCACTTTGTAAATCTTAACCATAATGAAAAGAAATACAACTCTTTAAAAAAAAAAAGAAATAGAAAAAATAATAATATATATACACTGACTCACTCTCTATAATAATTATAGTTATATATTACTGTTTTAATTTAATATTTTTCTTTTGTAAAAAAGCTAACATTTATCTTTCTTTTTTCTCTTTCTCTCTGTTTTGCTTAACTATAATTTTTTTGTTTACATGGCACAAATTAGAATATTCAATTCTATTGGTACATTCTCAAGAAATCAAGTCACTTTAGAGAGTGACATGATTGGTTTTTTTGTTTTTTTTTGAAATGTAACATGATTGGTTAAATTAAGAGATATTAGCATAAATGCTTGGGACATTTTATACACAAAAAAATTATTTAAATACAAAGAAAAATGTGTTTCGAAAATTATGTTAAATAATTCATTATCAATAATTTTAGTAAAACATTGTTCAATAAAAAACAATTTTGTTTAGCAATATTTGCCTCGACGCCTCGGGATGGTCATTTGATTTGATTTGCCTCCACCGGTAAATGTGTTTTTATAAATTTTCACTCATATTAATTGAACGCAAGTCAAAATATATTTGTTTAACAATATTTGGTAAGAGAAATTTAATTTATGATGCAAAAAAGGAGTCATGTGTCAAAATAATACTAAGGTAAAAACCTATCACATTTTTATTTTAGTATTCTTTTTTATTCCCAAAGTGCCCCTAACATAAGTTTTCATCTTTTTTCTCCTATTGTCTTTTCCCTCTCTATCTTTCATAATTTTCCTCTCTATCTCTCTAAGCTCTTATACACAAAGTCAGCCACCATTATTTTAATTTATATTAATTTTCGAGCTCATTTTGGATTTCGGATCTTGGAGCAAGTTGTGAATCCTTTTAAGCAAAAAAAAACTTCATTTTGGATTCTTTGTCAGATCTAGGGGCAAAAATTGTATAGGTAAGTATATATTTGTTACATGTAGCGAGGAAACTTGTTTATCTACATTGCTTGTGCTATTTCGAACAGATCTGTGTATGCCTTCATGTTTTATTGTAATTTTGCACTGCTGGAATGAATTTTCGTTCCTCTCTAGGTTTTTTCATCTGCCTCGATGATTTTCGATGAAACTCGATAAGCCTCGATGAATTGCATGAATAAAGGCTCGATGGACCTCGACGTGCCTTGACAGTGTTAGGATTTTAACACCTCGATGGTCCTCGATGGACCTCGATAAAACCCTCATACATTTATGTCCATTGTCTACCTCGATATGCATCGATGGACCTCGATAAAGGCATAAGAATTACATTGGATTGTCTGCCTCGATAGCTAGACCTCGATAGGCCTCGACAGATCTTGATAGAAATCAATTTTTTGCTGCTTTATGTTATAGTTTTAATTTTTGACCTATTTTTTTCTTATACAGATTCAACTGTTTCCATGTTTTTTGCATTCAACGGTGTTTGAGAACTGGAAAATAGGGATTGGATTTTCAGGGATATTCATACGTATGAGCAACTGCTTGACATTCTGTACGATGAGCTTGAAGTGGATAAATGTGTGTATGACTTTAAACTTGAGGCCCCGTACACATGCCTCTCACAATCCGTCAAACCTACCATTATAAAAATGATAGGCATGTGCGTGCATTCATTGGGTTAGAAATGAAATCTGTAGAGAAGTTGATTCCTCTATGTGTAACATTAGTTAAGAAGGGAGGTATAAGAAATGCATCGGCCTCTCCCAACGTTAATAAAGAAGTTCAAATTGAAGAGAACATTTCTCCCTCATGCCATGGTTTCAAAGGAACTCAAAGTGAGGTTGGGACATTTTTCCCGAGACAAAACCAGACGTTATAGTCCATGATGATATCCCTGTTCGAGTTCCCCCATATTTTCATGACACAACGGAGTACGATCCCTATGGCTATGATCCTTATGTCAACGACGATTCTGTTGTTGATGCAGCAGATTTTGGTGGGCCAGATATTAGGGCAGATTTACCAACTGAGAGTTCATGAGGAGCGCAGAATAGAAGATCGGCAAAAACCTGGGACGAGAAGTAGTCGTCCAGGTCCAAGTAGAACTGATGATAGTTTTAGATGGAGTTCTCCATTTGACTTAGGTGAAGATCGTAGAACATGGAGTGCTCCCATGTTCACCAAAGACGATATAGAGGCCTCACATCAACATCATTCCTCAATCGGCAAAGCTTCAAGAGAATTGCACCTTGGCCAGCTCTTTCAGAACAATCTTGAATTGAAAACCAAAGCAACCATATTTGCGATGAAGAATAATTTTGAGTTTATGGTGAAGAAATCTAGTATTGATGTGTGGTATATTAACTTCAAGGATCCTGATTGTGGTTGGAGAGATTGAGGGGAAAGAAAAAAATGCAATGTGAAATGTTCGAGATTACTGTATACAATGAAGTACACACTTGCTCACAAGAAATTCAAGATAAGGACCACTGTCAAGCATCACCGTGGGTTGTTGGCCACCTAATCAAGAGGAAATTTGCTACCGATGGTACTCGGTACATGGAAAACAACATAAGGGAGGACATGAAACACCATTTTGGGGTCGAAATAAGCTATGAGAAGGCATGGAGATTGTCACGCCCCCGCTGCCCCGGGACACGCGACGATGATCGGTGAACCGGAAATTTGACTCATTGCCTGAGTCCTTTGGTTAAAAACGTGCTTCTAGTGTCATTATTAGGTTAAGGTGAAAATCAATAAAAAGGAAAGGATATAATTTATTAAAAACTGTTCATGGGCCCACCAGAACATTTACAAGTTATTTACATCTCAAAATGGCCATTACTATTTAAAATTTACAACCCGCCGTCCTAAGCATCAAAATTAGGGTAAACCCCCTAGTTCCTCTGAGAACTTCTTGGCCGTGGTGGTCAAGCGGCCGCATATGTACACAACGTCGCCTCAGCTCTCCACTCAAGGCTGGGTGAGCTTTTCTTTCCCTTTACCTGCACCACATAGCACCCATGAGCTAAAGCCCAGCAAGAAAACACATATTGTAAGTAAACAATATCATATGATGTAATTACATCACACAGAGCTTACAGCTCCAAGCTGATGAGTGACTGTTGGGTAAGTCTCTAGTCATCAGATAAACAGGTGACTAATGAGTCACACCTTGGACAGGTGACTGATGAGCCACACACTTTGGACAGGTGACTGATGAGCCACACACTTTGGTTAGGTGACTAATGAGCCACGCTCTGGATAGGTGACTAATAAGCCACGCTCTGGAGGTCCCATACCCTCCTAGCCATGTGACCTGTGGGTCACCTTAGCCTAATCTGGCTCTAGCTCTAGATTTCTAGCCTTGGGCTAGACAAGCGCTTATTAATATTCATCAAACTTGAGGTCGGTCCAGCATTAATGCTCATTTGAGTCATTCAATGCAGATATCGATTAGATCTAATCTTTGTTGGGTTGCATTAAGCATGCAAAAACCATCCTTGACTTATGACTCAATGCCCTGACTAATGAGTCAGTGCCATTCGCAAGTAAGCAATGCTACCAGGCATATATCATAGATCAAATATATAAACATGGGCATTCATCATGCTTACTTAATAGTTGCTAGCATAATAGTGATCATGCACAAACACAGAGACTCAAGCTCTGAACAGTTCCATAGTCAATATTCATGGCATGCCTTAATGATATTTTTGTACAAATGAGCAAGCTTGCAAAGCATTCAATATGCTATCAATGTCCACATTCAACCATCCAACACGCATCAAAATATAACCATGCATGTCTCATTTGGGGGTGCAGTTTCTTACAGTGTTTTCTTACCTCAGATTCGAGTTAGAATGAGTAAAAGAATGACCCTTGAGAACGATCTGACCTTAAGTCCTTTAGCGGTCACCTAATCATAACCAAATAAGGAATAACATCAATAAAATGATAATCAAGGGTTTCCAAACCAATATCTAGCCTCCAAGAGATCAATCCAAACCAAGCCAAGTAGTAAGGACACTCCCAAGGCCTAAAACTAGGTTCCCGGGGTCAAAACGAGCAAACAGGGCGAAAACTGGGCAAGGGCTGCGACCCTAGAACCTTGGGCCACGGCCCCCAGAGTTCCCTGAGGCAAGGGCCGCGGCGCCCAATAGGCACAAAATCTTCACCTGCTTCTTCAAGGCAGGGCCGCGGCACCCCAAGAACAGGGCCGCAGCCCTCAACTCTGGGCCATTTCCAAACACGTTTCTAACATTCCAAAACCTCCAAAATCATACCTAAACATTCCCCAATCATTAAATCAAAGTTCCCAAGCTTCCCAATGCATCAAAACCCTCAAAACTCAAGGTTCAAACAGGTCGAAAACTCAACAACTCACAAAATCAATTCAAAGCTTAGAAACTTGGAAAAACTCAAAACTTAAACTTCGATTACCTTTGATTGGGTTGTTTTCTATCGAATCCTTCAGTTAAGAAGCTTCTAATCTTTCCTAGGATCGCTATGCCTTGACCCTCGCTTGAATCCGACTCCTAGAACTCAAGATATCCTCGAGAATGCTCAAACGGTAAAACGAACTACCGAAAGGGAGAACGAGAGGTTTTCTTATCGTACGTTCTATCTGACAGCTACTTCAAGCTTAAGTAACCTCAAATAAAACCTAATGCTCGGGACCCCAAAAACACCCCCGAGGACATTATAGTCAAAACCTCCAGAATTTCACCCTGATCTCAAATATTCCCAATTTATCATCAAATAAACATTTCTATTACCCCAAAATTAACCCCGTTATGACAAAACCGCTAATCCATTATATATGACTGTCTCATGCCAACTAGCTCAAATATATCTCCATAATGATGGAATCTCATTCATAATTCACAATTTGCACCCAAATACACAATTATGCCCTAAACGGGACAAATTGCCAAAACAGTTCAATTAACAAATGTGGACCCACATGCATGAATATAACATTATATTATGATATAATTTACATAAACATGCACATAATCATTTAATAGCATAATTAAACAAGTATGACCCTCCCGGCCTACTAATCTTGCCATTAAACCACATCGGAGAATTCAGGGCATTACAGAGATGCAGAGAAAAGAATCTTATGTATGTCAGAGGCACACCTTAGGAATCATACTCCAAGTTACTTGCGTCAGTTGGAGCATTAGAATCCTGGTACAATTACTGATTTTGTAGCAGAAGATAGTCGTTACTTGTATTGCTTCTTTTCCCTCAGTGTTTCTAGGTGTGGATTCCAGTATTGTCGTCCTGTCATTTGTGTGGACGACATATTCTTGAAGAACAAGTATGGTGGCCACATGCTCTGTGCTGTTGCGCTGGATGCAAACAACCAGTTATTTCCAATTGCGTTTGCTTTGGTGGACAGTGAGAACCATAACTCTTGGACTTATTTCATGAGAAAATTGAAGGAAGCCATATGGGACGTTGACAACCCAGCTTTTGTATCGGACAGGCATAAAATAATTACTCATGATTTGGAGCTTGTGTTCCCAGATGCCTATCATGATGCTTGTTACCACCACATCTGTATGAATGTGGTGGCAAAATTCAAAACTGACCATTGTCAAGACATCATGGAGTGTCCAGCGTATGCGTTTCAACGAACAGAATTTCACAAGTTCCTTGAAAAGATTAAGGTGATTGATTCGCCCATTGCTCAATATCTTGAGGGAATTGGTTTGGAAATGTGGAGTAGCGCTTATTTTCCTGGAAACCGATACAATATCATGACGAGTAACTACGCAGAAAGCTTTATCAATAAAATCAAGGAGGCAAGGAGCGTTCTAGTTGCCACTTTCCTTGAATTCATAAGATTCACTCTTCAATCTTGGTTTTTAGATAGACGTGAAAGAGCTGCAAAGGAACAACTGTGTTATCACCTGAGATGGAAAAAGATGTGAAGCAAATAACAGATGTGGTGGTAGTGGGCACAATAGGAAGTCATGTAAGGCTAGGCTGTAAAAATTTATGTGTTCTGTAATAATTCAATTGATTTCGCTGCTTTTATTTCATTCATGTACCTCTCATATTATTTTGTTGGTTTTGATCTAAATAAATAACACTTTACAAATTTTTTCCTGTCTGCCTTGATATACCTCGACACCGAAGTCTGTCAATCATGCCCATCGAGGCGAGTTGAGGCACATTGAGTCCTCTCGAGGCCAAACTTAATCTTGACCTATCGAGCCAGACTTTGTAATGTATTTATTTGGCCTCGTTACCCATCGAGGTCAATCGAGGCCTATCGAGACCTATCGAGGCAAGGTTGGTAATGTATTTATTTAACCCTACCGAGGCCAATCGAGGCCTATCGAGGCAGGCTTGATAATGTACTTATTTAACCCTATCAAGGCCAATCGAGGCCTATCAAGGTAGAATGTGTAATGTATTTATTTTTCCCTATCGAGGCCTATCGAGGCAAAAAGTTTTTAATCATTTATTGGATGGTGTAGTCGAGGTTCATCAAGGCAGTTCGTTTGACCCATCAAGTTTTGTCGAGGCAGACAGATTTTGTGAATTTAGTAGTTTTTTTTTAATAACTTTTGAAATATTTGGATGATCCTAATCAAATTTTATTGAGGCAGATCAATGTCGAAAATGAATGACATGTTTGGCCAAGTAGCATCGAAGTTCGTACAAAAAAATTAATGTCTGTAACTAAACCATTTAGAAAACTAACTATATACTAATCTATACAAGAGGTGTATCAAGAAAATGTAAACAACATCACGGTAACAAATTCTGATAGAATCGGTCCACTGATAACTCCATTTTAGTGTTGTTTTAGGATGTGTTTTTGTGGTATTCTTGAGTATTTATGTTTGTTTTGTGCAAGGTTACGCGTGTTTTTGTCTTTGTTGTAGGTTGGTGCGTTGAATCATGAGATAAATGTGAAAAGGAGAGGAAATGGTGAAAAACGGAGCTTTCAGTGGTTGCTTGACTCAAAATGGCGCTTAGGATGAGTTATAATGAGAGTTTGATGAAGGAAGGACGTTGAAAGGCTAAAAATTTGAAAATAACGGGATTAGAGTCGCAGCCCTTAAGGCATTGGCTTAAGGCCCGCGACTCTAGTCAAGTCAGAGGCTGAAGGTTGTTGAAGGGAATTAGAGCCGCGACTTGCTCTGATAAGTCACAACTTTAGTAATGTCAGAGGCGAACCCAGGTGGTGCATCAACACGCGGGCCACGACTGGGGTTTAGAGGGTCGCGACGCCTGAAGACCTGACCAGAATTTGAAGTGCCTTAAAAATGACACGGGTCACGACCTAGGAAAGGCCAAGTCGCAGCTCGCCTATGCAAAAAAGAGGAATTCATGTTTTTTTAGTATAAATTTAGACTTTAGGGTTTAATTAGGTTTATGGTTAGAATTTAATTACGACTTTAGAGATTAAATTTGATTCTGAGACTAGTTTTTCTGCATTTTCATATATTTTATTTCTTCTTCAAGTCTTTGAATATTATGTTTCTGAATAATTATTTTATTGTTTTAGTCACGTCCAATATGAACTAAACACTTCTATCTAAGGTTTAATGCATTCACTTGGATTCTATTTAATCTTATTATGATGTTCTATTGATTCTCCTTCTTTATTCTAATCTATATAATGTTTGCTTGTGTAGTAATTAGGTTTTCCATGCTTAATGCCTGCTATATGTTTAAGTTTATCACAGAGATATAGATAACCTGCATATAGGTGGAGATCTTATATCTTGAAAAAGAAAAGGAATAAGTTTATGTTAACTTGCTATTAGAATAGGAAGAAAGAAATGTAGAACTGATTAATAAAATTAATAGAAGGAAAAGTTGATGACGTTAACACCCTAGGTTTTTAATTATTGAATCAATCTTTATTTTTGCAAAGTTTATTTTAATTTTAAGTCTTAGTTTAAAAATCACTCTATTTTCGACAGCCAAATAGAAATTTAAAAGCATTTATTGGTAATTGGTTGATAGTCCTTTTGGGAACGATACTTTATTTACTATCTATATTACTTGAATCGATTACGTATACTTGCGTATCATATTTTCGCGATCAAGTTTTTGGCGCCGTTGATGGGGATTTACTATTCAATATCAAAACTAACTATATACTACTCTATACAAGAGGTGTATCAAGAAAATGTAAACATCATCACATTGACAAATTCTGATAGAATAGGTCCACACACCACTTGGTCCTGAAATGCTGCATGTTCTCATCGATAACGGTATCGAGTGGTAGCCTTGAAATCAAATGCTCGATATGTTTGATGGAAAACTACCACAATCCCCACTGCATATAATCGATTTTGTGTCAATTCAAGTTAAAAATAACTTCAATATTCAGATTTCAAAAAACAATAATTAAATAGAGGAATACCTTGTCTTAGTCTGAGGACACTCCTCAGGAGAAATACGACAATACAAAAAAGGCTTCGCTTTCTTCTCAAGAGATGACTGGAGGTCCTCATGGTCGTTAAACATGCCAGAACACCACAACAATGAAGGCAACAATAAGCACTGAGGCTTAATCACTTTCACCAACAGAGTCGAACTAAGCACGCTATGGTTGGAATCATAAATGTTGATGCACCACAATGGAATGGACACCTCAATGGCAATCCAATGCTTAGCTTGATCGACGTGCAAGGAAAAATATACCTCACTCACATTTTGCTAGTATACAAGGAATTGATTTTCGTCGCCCTTTAGCAACTTCAGCACGTCGTCGTCCCATGTATACTTAGTTCCAGTTTCCTTGAAATGATTCCAAAAACCTAGGCACACCTGGGGGAAGGTGGTGTTCATGATAGTGGCATCCTGCCGAAATGAGGCATGCTAAAAGTGGCATCGATGACGTAGCATGTGCAGAATGGCATCAACATGCTGTAAAAACATGAAAATTTGTTAGTACTATCAATATATTTTATGATTGAATTGAAAACATAATTGTAATTTACATATTGAATCCCAAAGCCAAGTCTGAATGGTGTGCAACTGCAAGAACCATGCCATACTGTGCATCCCAATATGGATGTTTCGATCCCCTTTGTTGTCAATCTTCCCAATCATTCACTTATGGAGGCTCTTCTCTTGTTGTGGGTCACACTTCCTCGAAGGTTTAGTAACAAGCCCCTATTTATCTACTCTTAACCTCTTCATAGGGTCAGTGAAGTCATCAAAATGCTTGGGCCTGCGTTTCTTCCTGATAACTTCAAGGCGAGTTGCCTACTCAAGTTGTAGTACTCGTACATTGGGACTGTCAGCATCACTGGCAAGAACAGATGTTTGGGCCTATGGAGTGGAAGGTGGATCACTGGGCTCGTACTCATGAGGCAAGATATCAGACTCTGTATCTAATTGTAAGTGGGTGGGTCGGCTCTGTTCTGTGGATCGATCTGAGACCACTAAAATAAGCTGCACCTACTGAGCCATGATCGTAGTCTGATTCTGAAGTAAGGTCGCATGGACCTCCTCAACCCTTTGTAGCCTCTAGACATAATTAGACTAGCCCTCCTCAATCCTCTTGAGCCTCTGCATCAACTGCTCATAATCAGGCTGGGCAATCTGACTAGACGAAGGTGTACAAGCCTGTGAAGTGCCCTCCTCAACCCTCAGAACATCCTCGTAAAAAATAAAAGCTTCCTTTGCAACCTCTGCCAGCTTCTTTGCCTCCTTCTCGGGATCTACTTCCTCTGGTGCAGTCCTAGCTTCCACTATAATTGATTCCAACTCAAGGAATAACCTAGAATCAACGTCTGGGAGGCCATTGTAGTAGACTACCTCACCGGGACGTGGCTTCAACATGGAAAATACCACTAACTGCATGGTCAGATAACATGTGTTAGAAAAACTTTAATAAAATAATCTGCTAAGAAAGTAATTTGTCACATTTAACAAGATAAAGTGGAACTTACTCGACGCTAGCCAAATATAGGAACCAAATCAGCTGTCGAAAGAGTGATATTAGTCTTCATAGCCTAACTAAGCATCCTGGGAATCTGGTTCCCACTATTCTCACCGAACTTACTCCCAATAGCTAGCATGGCCTCAAAAGCCCAATATAGAAGTGCGGGGGCATAGCCATAGAAACTATACTTCGACTCCTTCTGTTTTTTGCTTGAACCCTCTTTCTTCTTCTCCTCATAATGTTTCAATTGCTTCTGCATGTCCTTCTAAACTCCTCTATTAACCTTCTTAAAGGAAAACTTCCCCCATGAATACTTGAAAAAGTAATCAAGATCCTCAACCATCTTCAGTGAATCACCCCATATGCCTGATGTCTTCTCTGTGGCATTTAGTACCCCCTCTATCCAATAGCATAAACTCAACTTAAATGCATCATCTGGGTTTGTCAAGGCCTTCAAAGCATCTTCCAACTAACCAAAACTAACATTCAAATCACCATTAAAATATTACTGGATGATATGATCACTTGAAAGACACTCTCTCAACTCATCTAGGGACGGTGTGTTCCCAAAATTTAGCTCGGTAACTAGGGCAAACTCTGCAATCCCAAATCTACAAAGAGTATTGCCCACGTAAAACTGGCCCTCTTCAGGCTTCTTGCCTTCCACCTTACGCAACATCAACTAATGCAGTAGAACCCCAGAAAAACTAAAGGGCTTCACCTTAAAGAACTGTCCCAACGGGCATGCCTCTGCATGTTCAATAAGCCCATTCCTCCTAAACTGCTCTACAAGGGTATCCAAGTAAGCATTATCCCTATAAGTGACACGAAAAGGAAAGTGTTTTTACTACGGTACAATAAGGCCAGGCATCTAAAAAAACAAAAACAAAACTGTTAGTAATATATTTTAAAAATTTTGGTAAACATCGAGGACCATCGACGCATGTCGAGGCCCATTGAGATAAAAAACAAATCAAAAGCCAAATAAATTATCGAGGCCTATCGAGTTCCCACATAATATTGATGCTAACCATTATTGTCGAGACCTATCAAGGTCTCAAACAATATTGATGCTGACCAGTACTATCAAGGTCTGTTGAGGCCTATCGAGGGACATGCAAAATCAGAAAATACCTAATTCTATCGGGGCCCCCTATCAAGGCACAGGAAAAATCATAATATACCTAATTCTATCGAAGCCTATTGAGGGTTATCAAGGCCTATCAAGGCACAATCAAAACTAGAACCTTACAGATACTATCGAGGTGAATAAAGAACTCGAAAAAACCCAGATTTCTTCATTCCCCAACCCTGATCTATCCTATGAACAAAAAATTAATAAATAAATCAGGCCCAGACAATTTATTGCAGAATAAACAAGTAAATCCCTCACCTTTGCCTATTTTAGGGTTGTTTCATCGATCTCTTGGGCTTTCTCACCTACCCGCCTACTCCGGTCGAAATTTCTTGCCACTGATGTGCGGTCGTGGTCGTGGAAGACAATGCCCACAGATTCCCTTGGGTTCCAACAGTGAATGTGAAAGGAGAGTGAGGAATTTTGGGGATTTTGGTTCGGGACCGAGAAAGTGAGGGAGAGAATAGAGAGAGTAGAGAGAGAAAGTGTGAAACAAATGTCAATGGTATTTTTGGAACTAACGAAGATACTAGGGTCAAATTGACATGTATACAGTGGGTAGGGTATTTTTGTTATGGTACCCCATTTAATGCATCAATAGTCAAATTTCCCTTTGGTAATACATGTATAGCAATAAATATGCATAATATCATAAATAATATATATTTTTTAACACTCTTGGTAATCATTCATCAGATTACATGCAATTTTTTTATATCATGCGCATTCCAAAAACATAACCTTTATTCTAAGAAATGACTATGTTCTACATGTTGTGTTATGTCATGTTTTGTTAATTTAGTCTTTATAGTTCACTGAAAATTGAGTGCGATTACAGTTTACAAATTAATTTTTTTTCATCTTATAATTTTTTAGAAAATAATAGTGGAGAGATCTTCTTCATTTGTATGTCAGACTGTTGTATATTTTTCCAGACAAACTTTTCTGATCTAATTTAGTCTTTATTTTTATTTGTTATACCCAAAATTCAGTACCACTATGTGGCGGCACACGAAACAATGACGTGACAAAATGGCAAGACACAACTGTTGCCCCCAGCCGCCGTGAGGAGTGGCCCTCGCAACTCTCCCAACACTTAAGAAGATGCAGGACTCGCCAGAGCCGGTCGACTTCTCCCATCGTGTGAAGGAAAATGATCCCCAGATGGCCAAGCCAACACCAATCGTAAGACGAAAAAGGCCCTCACCAATATCCATAGCCAAACGCACGAGTCGGACTAACAAACATCACAAGTACTAGCTAAGTCGTCATCAACCCTAGTTGGTCGCCCGAGGCCCTCGCCAGCTAAGGTCACTAGTCACTGGCCCCAGTCGCAGGTCGCCAGCCACACTCGCTGCTTGCCAGCGGCCCTCGCCACCCGAATCTTCTTTCGCACCAGAGTGCGCCTTCAACCTTTAAATGAACAAGACATGTCGGATTACCATTTTTGGTGAGACAGAAACCTGCCTCTAGCCAAGTGTATCGAAATTTAGCATTATCGGGAAACAAGTTGCCATCGTTAGCTCTTCCCATCTCCACAGCTATAAATAGTGAAAATTGAAATGTAACAAAGGTCGGAAAACAAGTCAGTAACTGTTCATTTTTGGAGAGAGCTCATACTCTTAATTACTGTAACTATCCCAAGAACAACATCAAACTCAACTTGTTTTGAGGGTTCAAAGTTCATCATAAATAATACTGACTAAAGTGGACATAGGTCATTTTTTTTAGCCGAACCACTATAACTCTTTGCCTCATTTGTTTATTATTGCATTTATTTCTTTTTTCTTTGACTTACTATTCATCATTAATCATTTATCAATTAGAGTAAATATCTTCATTTATTACTCGGTACAAATTGACGAAAAAACGAGTCAACTTTATTTTTATTTATTTATTATTATTTTAATCAGTTATGGGTACCGAGTAGAATAAATATCTATCTCCTAGATATTAGTACTATAATTATTTTTTATATATAATTTTTAAGAAAGTATTATTTTTTATTTTAATTTTTTTATTCAACAACTTTCTTGACAGTTTGTGAATACAATTTTTTCAATAACTGTCCTACTAGTTATTTAAATTGTACTTAATTTATTTTTTATCATTCATTATTATTATTATAATTTTTTGTCAGCATTTTTTATTACTTTTAATCATTCTGGTCGGTTATGTTAAACATACAAAATTTGTAAATTGTTATAAATGAAAGCATTTCATTTCTAGGTGTTATATAATTGTAACTTTTTGGAAGTTAAAAGGATTATTCTTATTTAGTTACTTTTCAAGGTTCATTGATCTTACCAATGTAATGTGATATGCCGTTTGAATTTTCAAATAATTTTAAATTTCGGTAATGCTAGAATTGCTGTTTGGATTTACTGAGCATATTTGATCAGTAATGCACCTTGAGCAATGCAAAGAAATAGTTATGACTTTTGTGTTTTTTTTTTTTATTTGTGGTTCGGTGTTTATATCTTTAGGATCAGAGCAAATTACTTGCATTCTTTTTTATTATGTATAAATGCAATTAAATTTTAGGAATTTCCAATTATTTATATTTGAATTTCCAATGATGGTTAATATTATTATCATAGATTCTAAGAGGTTCTTTAGTGAGAAATATATTGTTAATCATTTGTCATCTTTTTTTTTTGTATTGTCAATGATTATGTTTTGTTTTGTTAAGTTTTTTTGTATGTAGTGGATATGAAAATTTGTCAACTTTGAAGAATTCAAACTAGAATGAACAACATAGAGATATAATTTTCTAATTTAGTTTTTTTAGTGTCTGCTTATTAATTTAATGATAATATTTATTGTTGTGTATTTTTTGTTATAGAAAATTTATCACCTTTATTGATGTTTGATGATGATATTTTTTCTTGAGAAATGTTTTCCAATTTTGTTATGAAGTTTTTAATGATTTTGTTTATACATAGATTTTTTATTTCCTCAATCGATATTTGTTTTATTTTGTTTAATTTTTTTTTTTTGGAAAGAATATCTATTTCAATTTTTCAAGATAACTGATAATTAGTTTTTTTTTTTTTTTTAAAAGCTGTTAATTATTTTTTATTTAATATATTATATTTTTACTAAATTTTCTAATAACTTCTTATCTATTAAATTTCTTGTTGTCAAAATATTTTTACTGTGTTCATTTTTATTATTCTTCATTTATTCTATTGGTATTTCACGTGTTAGTATACTTGTTTAATTTATACTTTTTAATGAATCGAAGGTTTAAGTTATAATTTAACTTGCTGACTTTCCAATAATTCATATATATTATAATTTTATATTTATTTACTAGATTCTACTTTGTTCTTCTATAATTTATTTTAATTTCTAGTATTAATTTAATGTTATTAATATTGGTTTGTTTTTTAATGTTTTATTTTGTAAGATGTTTCTGAGTGATCCAAGCAGAATGTGTGGCATTGATGGTGGGGTTGGATTAGATTCTATCAATGGAATTTTCAGTGCATGTTGTAAAGAACGATTGTTTAGCACTTGTATTCGCTTATACTAACCAACATACTTTTTTACATTGATCTTGTGTCCTTGTTAGATGATATAACAAGTATGTTACTCAAATTTTCAGGAGTGGTCTTAATTCATGTTCATCGTTCAGCCAACGTAGTTCTTTAGGGATTAGCTACGCACGTTCTTAGGATAAACAGACAACTTATTTAGTTAAATGCTATACCTGACTTTTGTCGGGATATTTAATTTTTTTAAGTTGTACGCCATTATATATATTTTTTTAAATGAAGTTTTTCAGTGTCACAAAAAAAACCCAATTTTGTTCTTGTCTTAATACATACATATCATAACAGGTGGGACTCCAATACAAAAGTACTTGAGTGTCATTTTTCAAATATTTTGGTTTAAAAGTTTAGCGTTGGGAACTTCTGGGCATAAATAGTGGCCATCAAACGATATGCTATCGATCGATGACCTTAAGAATTAATTAAAATTTACAGTGTTGAGTTATTACTAGAGCAAACGTAAGATGCCTAATATGATGGCATGTGAAAACACATGCAAGTACAGTTATTATAATTGGTGCTTATACTTGCCACTAATTTTGAGGAAGTTTAAACTAATGGAGGGTGTATTCCATCGAATTAAACTCTGCTATAGAGGGTATCAATTATATACTTGTTCATGTGATGATGTTATTGCATATATATGAAGAGTAGTAGTTGAGGTCCTACTCAGTTTACTAGTAAGTAGTCTGGCTTATATAAAGAGAGAAGGATAGCTGATATTTTGGTTGTCTAATAAGAACATTGAAGGAGTGCTCCCTTGATTGGACCACCATGATGGGTACACTTATGGACATGTCTTTTGACGGATAAAGAAAAAGATAAGAGTGTTGCTTTCCTCGCTGCCACCGTAGCCTCTTGCTTAAATTTCAATAACGTCAACCTCATGCAATTGGATCCACAAACATGTATACATAATTAATATATAGTAATAATATTTTTAATTTAAAAAAAAAATATATATATATATATATACATAGTATAGAACGTGAAATTAAATGACTATTTTTAAAGCCTTCTATTCTTCTTTATCTTTGAATTGGATAAGAATTTTGAATTTTTTTTTCTAAATATAAATTAATATATATAATAACTTTTTTAGGTAGGGGCATAAAATATTTTTTATTTTCAGTACTTAGATAAATTATAATCTATTTTTTTTCATGATGGTATACGTTATTGTTATCACATACATCCTGCCAATTTTCGAGAAATTCTCAATAATTTACGATGCTTAAATCAGAGTTCAAACAGTCAGTTGCACGAGTGCTTGATTTTTTTTTTTTAAGCGTGGAAAACAGATTATTTGAACTCTGATTTTGTCACTGTAAATTCATCAGAATTCCTTGAAAATTGGCAGGATACTTGTTATAACTATAATGCATGCCATCATGCAAAAAAAAAAATTGGATTATAATTTCTTCAAGTGTCAAAAATATATAAAACGCTCCTACGATAAATGGTGCCCCTACCTAAGAAGCTCCATATATATATATATATATATATAATCTTCTATATAAAAAATGTGTAAATAATGGAAATTATTAGTTTTAAAAGCTTGTTTTGTTAACTTTAACAGAATATTCTAAACATTTAATGGAATATACATTTAAAACTAACTTAAAAATAGATATTTATCAATTATATTAATATAAATTCAAAAATTATAAAATATAATTATTATAATAATATTTAATGTAAGATTACATGTATAATAATTATATTAATATAAATTTAAATTCAAATTATAAAATATCATTATTATAATATATAATAAAATAATATAAATTTAAATGTCATAAAATATTATTATGATAATAATATATAATCTTAATTTTTTACTAATTCTATTAATATGAATTTAAATATTATATTTTATTATTATTATAATAATATTTAATACAAAATTAGATATTTATTACTTATTCAATATAAATTTAAGTATTATAAAATATCATTATAATAATAATATGTAATACATAATCTTAATTATTATTAAAAAAATTATTATTTATGTTTAAAAAGATTATCATATTATATATATATTTTAAAAAATTATAAATAGTGTTTTTGTTTAATTTTTTTATTTAATATGTTTATGTCATTTTTTATATATAATATTGTTTGTTTATTTAAAATTTATATGACAATGATACAAATTTAATAAATATAATTAATAAATTTTATAAATAAAACTAAGAAATAAATTCTATAAATAAAACTAATAAATTCTATAAATACATTCTATAAATGTGTATTGGACTTGCTTGTATGTAGTATATATATACATGTTATTATAGTTTTTTTTTTGTCAAAAAGAAAATAAAAGTTATTTATTTAGTTTTTATGGCGGGAAGTGAAATCAATCTTTAAAAACAAAACAAAAAGGACTTTCTCATGTGCCATACAAATAAGTAACCAATCATATTACGAGGAATCATGTGTATGTATTTTGTATAAATTTTATGTGATTTTAATTTTCTGGTGACATGATTGGTTTCTGATTCAGGTTCTTTTCAGCATTTAACGTGACGAACCCCTTAGTTTTGGTTTTGAAACTGAAAAACAAGTGCCAAGATATGCAATAAAAAATAAAATATAAAAAACTCTTTGTCAATTATTTTCAAAGAATAAGATTGTTTAAATCATAAGAAAAAACAAATAAGAAGAAGAGAGGACGATCATTGATAGTATTAGGTTGTTCAACCAAATTTCAGGTTGATAAATTACAACTTATCAGCCGGAAAAAAAAAAAAAATTTATATCCAAGCCGACGGACTATTTTGGTGGATATCTCAATCCGCTTAATTAAATTTCAGATTGCTAAATTTCAATTCACTAATTGCTCAGGAAAAAGAAAAAGAAATTGCAAATCGACTACTAACTTAGGCTACTTTTGACCCGAATTAAATAATTATATTTAAACTTCATATGTAAACATCTCACAAAAATCTAGCACATAAATATCAACTTTAATCTATAAATGCAAGTGTATAATATTTAGTAATGTTTGGTAACACTTAAATTTTTTTTCTTTTTTTATTTAATTAATTAAAAATATAACAATTAAATATAAAACAATATTTGATAATTCTATTTTTATTTATTATTTTAAAATTTTTTAATTAAAATTAATTAAAATTTGAAAATAAAATTTTTTCACTTTCAATTTTTTTTAAACCGTTTTCAACTTTTCGTTTTTTTTTTCTTCTCTTCTTCGAATCAACAATTCATTTTATATTGTTGATATCGTCCAATAACTCCTAAGCGGTCGCAGTAGTAATCGGGCTATGTCGTATCCATAGAGAGGTAAAATACAAGTAAAAAGAAAGATTAGTAAATTAGAAATAATAAACTTTGAAATAATGTAACTTTGAAAAATAATATATATTTTTTAAACATTAAATAAACAAAATCGAGGAATTAGAATCAGAAAGAAAATATAGAAGACATAAGTTTCATTCATGCAAACATATATATATTTTAATAAAATTGATTCATTCTACTCAACTATAATTCTACACCATTAATTATAGTTGGAAAATATATATAATAAAGCTCACCTTAAAATATGTTATTTACTTAAATTATACTAACTTTTAATTTTAAAAACCTATCATATTATAGACCTTAAAGCGACAAAATACCAATGGCAGAATGCAGTAAAAATCATATAAAATAACAAACATCCTAAATTAAATCAAGAGCCTAAATTACATAAGAAGAGCATGACTAGACTTATGTAAAAGACACTAATAAATTTAGAAGAAAATAAATTTAATTGTAATAAAGATATAGATATGAATAACAAAACAAAGAATCAATTTATTAAAAATATAATGTGAAACATGAACTTCATTCTAACATTTCCACAAGAGAATTTAGCCTAAAATAGGCATTGTTTTCACTCAAAGTAATGTAAAGGAAATGAAAGAAAAATTAGAACAAAAAAAAGCTTTTTCTCTCTCACTATACTCTCCACACTTAATTCCATAATCTGATGATTTTTTTTCTCCATTTGGCTCTCTATTTATAGTGGAAATAGGACCCAAAAATGTGTAAAATCGTGTACAAAATAGTAGGAAAGTAGCTACAAAAACTGATGGAAAATAGGACAAGTGGGACACGTGGTGTATGCTGATTGGCTTGCACTACAACAAAAATGAGTTTTAGGGGCGACGCATGTCGCCCCTAATAACCCGAAAAGTCGCCCGTGAAAAAATGCCCCTAAAGGGAACATTAGGGGCGACTCGAAGGGTCGCCCCTAAAACTTGAAATATCGCCTAAAAAATTTGAAAATTTTGAATTATTTTTGTCGATATGTCGCCCATGATACTCCATTAGTCGCCCCTAATACTATACTATGTCGCCCCAAATGGTTACACGTGGCATATTATCAGGGGCGACAGTGTCGCCCCTAATACTATTTTATTTATAAAAAAAAAAAAAAAATTAATTAATTAAATACATTTTTAATTAATTATTTATCTAAATTATTATTTAAAATTTAAATAATTGAAAACAAATATATTAAAAATAAAAATATTATATTAAATATTCAAATTAGTTTATTAAAATAACAATTGTACATATTCATAATACATTATCATAGCAAATATTCATATTGTTCATAAAATTTAACAATAATTAATAATAAAATAAACCTAGTCTCCTAAATCAGCTGCCTCGTCCTCCTCCCTATTGTCTTCTTGTTGTGGTTGTTGCGGTGACTGTGGTTGTGATTGCTGCGGTGGCGGCATCGGCCAAGGATATTGGGAAGGTAATGTGGACGATCCAGCTCCATACATGTAGGGATACGACGGCTGGGAGGACGATGGAATCGGCCACGGATAAGGTGTTGCTCCGTACATATATGGAGGTACCATATGTTGAGACGGCGCTGCCCCATACATAGAAGGATGAGTTGGAGCTGGAGGTTGAGAAGACGAAGCCCTAGAAATATTGTCACTATCAGGCACAGGCGGCATCTGAACGTTTGGTGGACGAAATGAAGGTACAAAAAATTGAGATAAGAAATTAACTTGATCAGTCAATTTCTGTAGATTATTCTCCAATTTTTCTATATATTCTCTTGAATGATGAGGAAGAACTTGAGACTCGCTGAAGTGAGAGTGTTGGGTAGATGATGACCCCGACCCCGACCCCTTCAATTTGCGGCCCACTCCTCGCACATGTCCACGCCTTTGGCCTAATACTTTTTGTAGCACCTCCACCTGATCAACTGATGACGGACTATCATTATTAGAAGCATCAGTGGATGTTTGCTGAGTTTGTAACTCAAAATCAGCCTTCAGTTTTTCCTGTTTTCAAAAAATGTTAGACACTAACATTAAATATAACTCTATTAATATTAAAAAATATAATTCAAACTTACATAATCTTGGCGAGCATCATCGTTCACGAAATCATTTGTTGCTTTCTTCCAATGATAATCCTTCCATGACTCAATGAGGTCCGGGTTCGTCTAAAAAATATAATCCAAATGTTAGAGAACATATAATTTAAAAGAACATAATTTTGATAATGTTTTATCTTTTACTTACTTTTTCAAAACGGATGGCTGCTAGCGATTTTGTACCCTGCATTGTAGAATACTTTTGTTTCTTCCGATTTTCCTTATTCTTTATGGAGCGCGCAATAAATTGTGGACTTGTAAATAACTGACAGATCTGCTTCCACTTCTCCTTGTTAACATCATTGGTTGGGTTGTTTAGAACCTTATCCCAATCCTCTGGTCCATTGTAGTGTTTCTCAAAGTGTTCGTGTCTTAGTGTTTTCTTATTACGGTATCGGTCTTTCATCTCTCGATCGATACCATCTAAACACTTTAGGAAATCCTCGCGGCCCGCTATTTGATAATAGTACTAAATTGAAAATTAAACATATTAATAATATATGTACTATATTAAAGACAAATTTTTAAAAAATATATTTAATACTATTTTTACCTGAATTATGCCAAGGACTTGATCCTTGTATTGTTTAGGCACTAATTCCCATGAACCGTAATGTCCGGGAACTTTCGTTTTAATTTGGGTTCCCACAAGGCAGACAAAAGCAGCGTGCTCGCCCCTAACAACCTTGTACGTTCGTGGGCAAAACGTTACTTCCAATGGTTTTCCAGTTTTACGCCGCCTCTCCTCTAGATCTTTTCCAATAGCTGCGCCACGACCCTTTTTCTTAGTTGGGATTCCTGTATTTTTTTTTTATTAATAATACATAGAATATTAGTATATACATGATAAACATATGTGAGTAAATAAAATAACAAAAAAATTATCTGACTCGCATGTAGTCGGGATCCTAGTAGGATCCGGTGGAGGATCACCGCCAGCGTCTCCACCGTGAGCTCTAGCCACATCTGCTGACATCTACTAACACGACAGTAATTTAACCTATCTATTTTAATATTTAATTATTATTTATAATTAATTTATTGAGTATTATTTCAATTGATTAGGTAATTTGAAACATGCTATTTGGAAACGAACTTTTTATTTCTCAATATGTATAATACATTGAACACTAGATACAAAACTAAGTAGAATAGTCACTATCCTCACTAATTACATCAACATCTATCAGGCACACATCATCAGTATTATCATCACTAAGGTCGACAATTAATTCATCCTCATCTTCTGCTTCTTCTACACTGTCTGCCATATCATCTTCATTGTCATTAATAAATCCATCATCTTCTTGAACAACTAAAGAAGGTCGATGGGCCGTGTTGACTTGAGTCGCTAGTACATCAGATTGCTGAACAACCAACTCTCCGAGATCCACAGTCAAAACAAAATTCGATGAGTTGGTGTCATGTACAACATCAACAATCATATCTGAAGCATCTGGAAAGTCCCAAACTTGCCGATGATTCACTTCTTGGACAACTTTCCAATCTCGTCCTCTAACGAGATCATCGATATAGAATACTTGTTTTGCTTGACTAGCTAGTATGAATGGTTCATCTTTATACCATTCACTGCTAACATTGATACTAGTAATATTATTTACAGTGATGGTTTTCTTTTTTTTTTTTCGGATCTGTATTGAACCATTTACATTGAAATAATACCACCGAATAAGAACCAGTAAAAGACAGCTGGAGTATTTCTTCAAGTTGCCTGTAGTAGTTAAAACCTTCTGTTCCAGCAACACACACTCCACTATTTTGTGTAATTCGATTTTGATCTCGATTGTATGAAACAAATCGAACTCCGTTCACTATACATGCTTGGTAGGAGTAAGCCAATAGATCTGACCCAGATGCTAAAGCTAGTAATTCATCAGCATGCTCTAATGACCCAAGCTGGTGCAAGTCATATATCTAATAATAAAGAAATATATTAGAATGAGAATGTAATTTGTAGTATGCAATTTGCTAAGTACAAGTTACCTTCTTATGAAACCATGAACGAAACTCTTTCTTATGTATCAATTTATCATTGGCAGCCATATCTCTTTGTTGCACCTCAGTTAGGTGTTCCCTGTTAATTAATTAACAATGTCAATATTGTTAATTAAGGAGTAGATTGAACAAAGAATAAAATGAATATTAATTATGTACTTACTCTAAATACACTTCAGTTTCTGGAGAATTATCCAATATGAACCACTTAGCTTTATTCCGAGTATTTTCATCGAGGGGCACGGGAATTCCCTTACTAAGAGGACGACATTGAGATTCAAACACTATGAGGTGTCGATTCACATACGGTGCATTTTCGTTACGATCAGGCTGATTAAATTTTGTTTCCACACCTTTGAAATACATTGAACAAAATGTCAAAGCCTCATCTGCAACATATCCTTCTGCTATAGATCCTTCAGGACGAGCTTTATTCCTGACATAGTTTTTTAATTTTTTCATGTATCTTTCAAAAGGATACATCCACCTCATAAATACAGGTCCTCCCAATATTGCTTCATCAGGCAAGTGCAAAACCAGATGGATCATTATGTCAAAGAATGCTGGAGGGAAAATCAACTCCATCTTGCATAAAATAACAATCAAGTCATCCTTAGCTTTCTCCATATCAGAAACGTTCAGTGTCCTAGAGCACAATTGTTTGAAGAAATTACACAATTCAGTGATGGTAGTGGATATAGATTCTGGTAAAAACTTGCGAACACCTACTGCAAGTAATCGTTGCATTATCACATGACAATCATGAGACTTCAACCCAACAATGTTTGAGTCATTGTCTGTGACTTTTTTCTTTAGATTAGAACAAAAACCATCGGGAAACTTCACTCCTTTCAAAAATTGACAAAAATCTCGCCTCTGTTCAAAAGTGAACACGTATGGAGCATGCAGTTTCATTAACCTTTTATTGGCATCCTCGTAAATCCACAACGATTTCCTAACCCCCATATTCTTTAAATCATGTCTTGCGTTAGTGGTGTCCTTAGATTTATCATTATCTAACAAAGTCCCAAGGAGACTGTCGCACACATTCTTCTCAACATGCATTACATCTAGGTTGTGTTTTAACTGATTTGAACTCCAGTAATCAAGTTCATAGAAAATACTTTTTTTCCTCCAATTACTTTCCTCTGCACCTCGCTTGCGCTTCACCTGTCATGTTTACCAGACACTTGAAGTGGTAAAGCATTGACTTGATCTAAAACTTGTTGACAAGTAAACTGTTGCGGAGGATTTCTTTTCTCAACTTTGCCATCAAATTATTTGTCCCTTCTATACTTATGATTACTTCTCAAGAATCGCCTATGACCGACATACGATGTCTTACCAATCACTCGAATGGAAGTGGTGTCTTCATTGCACGTTCGACATGCTTTATACCCTTGCCCGCTCCAACCAGACATGCTACTACGAGCAAGGAAATCGTTAATTGTCCACAGAAGGGCTGCACGCATCTTGAACAATTCATTCCTTGTGCCATCTCTTGTGTCGACCCCGTTAATCCACAATTGTTTTAACTCATCCACCAAGGGTCTTAGAAATACATCCATGTCTTTACCCGGTGATTTTGGCCCAGGAATAAGCAGAGTTAGCATAAAATACTCTTCCTTCATGCATAGCCAAGGGGGGAGATTGTAGTTCGTCAAAATCACAGGCCACATGCTATATGATAAGCTCATGTTGCCAAAAGGATTAAACCCATCAGCAACCAAGCCTAGACGAACATTTCTAGGATCTTTTGCAAAATCAGGATGGGTGGCATCAAAGTCTTTCCATGCAGACCCGTCAACTGGATGACGCATCACCCCATCTTCTATTGATCTCCCAGTATGATGCCATAACATGTCATTAGCTGTATGTCTTGAACTGTACATTCGCTTTAATCTGGGAGTCAACGGAAAGTAACACATCACCTTGTGTGGAACCTTTTTCCCCTTCTTCTTTTCATTGACCCATCGGCTACTCCCACACACATGCCATGAATCTTTGCTTGCATGCTCATTATAAAATAAGGAACAATCATATTTACACACATGGATTGATTGATATCCCAACCCTAACTTACTCAGCTTCTTTTTCGCCTCATAGTGTGTTGGGGGAATTTTATTCTCTTTCGGAAATGCAAGTTTTAGTAACTTCAACAATTCATCGAAAGAGTTATTTGGCCACTTCCCTCTAACTTTCAAATGCATCAACTTCACCAAAAAGTTTAAGGATGATATCCAATCACAACCCGGATACAACTCAGCTTCAATCTCGTCGAACAACTCATCATAATACTGTCCCATTCGACTGCCAGACACACCATCTGCTTCCTCTGCATTTGTCGGTAAGAGGAAATCATCAACGGCGTCAACCATCTCGTCTACATCTTCATTCTCCTCAACTACCTCATTGGAGACACTAGCTTCCACCTCACCGTGGTAAACCCACTTTTGATAACTCTGTTGAAAACCCTTGTCAAAGACATGAGCCTCCACTGTATCTATAGTTTGTAGTTTAACATTCAGGCACCTCACACACTGGCATAAAATTCTCCCGTCACAGTCTACGTGTTCTTTTGCCATTCTCAAGAAGGCTTGGAGACCGTTCCAATAAGCATCACAGTTACGATTCCTTAATGCCGTCCAACTCTTATTGATCGGCATCTACGATATAAGAATAAACAATAATTAAAACTTATTGACTATGTGTGTGTGTGCCCTAATCCACCTTTTCACTCCACTTCTATAAGGGTGAAGAACCTATCCCATTCAGATTTGTAGTATACATATAATTTAATCTACACTCTTAAAATTGTTTCGTTTATGTAAAAATTTCAGCAGCACCTCCCTATAGTTCTCATAAGTGGGTAGACTAAAATTAAGTTTGCCCACTTACAAGAACAAATAAGGAGACACATATTGAAATCTCTATTAACGAAACAATAAAATGAGTACTAGATCAAATTATAGGTATACAACAAATCCAAACTATCCATGTGGACACATACCGTCCTGGATAATTCGGAGAAGCATATTTAAGAGTTCTTACTGACTTAGCTTCACCGAACGGGTCTAAGGCTTTTCGTGATTGAAAATAATTAATAAAACATTATCACTAAGTGATAATATATAAAACGTCTATCCAATCTTTGGTGATCAAATTTTATCACCAAAGAAAAGCAACAAAAAAAGAAATATGTTTTAACACTAGATGTTTTATGATGTCTTATAAAATCTTATGATATTAAATTATAATTTTGTAATTATTTCTGAAATTATTTATCTAATTATTTAATTTATTTTGAAATTAAATATCTAATTATTTAATTTATTTTTAAATTACTAAATTTGTTAATATTAAATAAAATTATAATTTTTTAATTCATTTATCTAAATTTGTAATTTATTTTGAAATTATTTATCTAACTTTTAATTTATTTTTAAATTACTAAATTTGTTAATATTAAATTAAATTATAATTTTGTAATTTATTTTGAAATTATTTATCTAACTTTTAATTTATTTTGAAATTACTAAATTTGTTAATATTAAATTAAATTATAATTTTGTAATTTATTTTGAAATTATTTATCTAATTATTTAATTTATTTTCAAATTAATAAATTTGTTAATATTAAATTAAATTATAATTTTGTAATTTATTTTGAAATTATTTATCTAACTTTTAATTTATTTTGAAATTATATATCTAATTATTTAATTTATTTTTAAATTACTAAATTTTTTAATATTAAATAAAATTATAATTTTTTAATTCATTTTTCTAAATTTGTAATTTATTTTGAAATTATTTATCTAACATTTAATTTATTTTTAAATTACTAAATTTGTTAATATTAAATTAAATTATAATTTTGTAATTTATTTTGAAATTATTTATCTAACTTTTAATTTATTTTGAAATTATTTATCTAATTTTTTAATTTATTTTCAAATTACTAAATTTGTTAATATTAAATTAAATTAAAATTTTGTAATTTATTTTGAAATTATTTATCTAACTTTTAATTTATTTTTAAATTACTAAATTTGTTAATATTAAATTAAATTATAATTTTGTAATTTATTTTGAAATTATTTATCTAACTTTTAATTTATTTTGAAATTATATATCTAATTATTTAATTTATTTTGAAATTACTAAATTTGTTAATATTAAATTAAATTATAATTTTTTAATTCATTTATCTAAATTTGTAATTTATTTTGAAATTATTTATCTAACTTTTAATTTATTTTTAAATTACTAAATTTGTTAATATTAAATTAAATTATAATTTTGTAATTTATTTTGAAATTATTTATCTAACTTTTAATTTTTTTTAAAATTATATATCTAATTATTTAATTTATTTTTAAATGACTAAATTTGTTAATATTAAATTATAATTTTTCACTTTATTTTAAAATTATTAAATTGTTAATATTAAATTAAATTATTTATCTAATATTTTAATTTATTCTTTAATTTATTTTGTTAATTCTAAGTATTCAATGTCTTATTTATTATATTATTATTTATTTAGTCCTCTAACTCTACCAAAATTTCGGCAGCATAACATCTCTATTATAACATATCCCAAAAATTTAAAACCCTACAAAAAACACTCAGAAAATTCCCAGAACATTCACAATATACATATTATTAATCAAATTTAAATACTAACACATGCTACAATTTTATATACATATATAAATATATCACTAAACACATCTTACTTTGTGCACACATTCACATATTAATTATATTAATTAAACCAATAACATAATTAAAAAATAAATACCTTGATGCCACAAAATTATATTATACCCCAGTGACCGAATTTCCAAGAGATACTCCTTCAATTTCTACACAAAATCAACCAAAATATTAGTTAAACTTAATTTATTTTGGTCATTAAAATCAATAAATATGCATTTTTCACCACTAATCACCCCGCGACAAAATTCTAAATTTTTGGGACCAACTACCATTTTGCTCCTTTTGGTTACAAATATGTGACCATTTGTAACCATTTGAACACATTGACCACATGCACACGTGACCACCCATGGTCACCATCTTCACACATACCTTTGGCCTCTCCCTCACATTTTGCCCGACCCAATGGTTCATCAACAAGGCACTCAAGGCTTCTCCTCTACACCACCACAACCATCCTCTCGGCCACCACAACCACCCCATCACCACCACCGGCCTCTCCTCCCCTCCACCGTCGGCCATGGAGCCAAGACTCCATAACCGCCCCTACCAAGCATCAACCATCACCAAACACATCAAACTTCTAGCCCTATTATATTAAACCATCCCCAACACCCTAATGAGTGTTTCTAGTCTCAACATAGTGATTTAAATTACACCAAACAACCCAGAATTTTAGCCAAGTCTAAGCAACGAAAATGAAAAAAAAAAAAAAAACGGAACCGTAAACTACAAAGGAAATCTATGAATATATAACTCTTACTTTGGCCGGTTCTTGGTGTGTTCTTTCTTCTTCCCAACTTAGTACAAAACACTATAAACACAACAAGACCATTTGACATGAATTTAGAACGCAGAATCTAAGAGAAAAATTAACCAAAAGTAGGTTCGGACTTACGTTATTTTTGTATAGGCTATTCTTGCACCGAACCCTCAAAACACTTCATTCTCTTGCTTTCTTCTACAATCAAACACAGAGGTTCTTCTACAATCAAACAGAGGTTCTATATATATATATAGAGTGGGTTAGTTTTATTTATATATTATACATATATATAAAATATATATAAAAGCCGAGAGGTTACGTGTGTTGTGGCCGACCGTCTGGAGAGAGAGCCGAGAGGAAGTCCGAGCCATGAGGGAGCAAGGTCGGAGGTTTGGCCTGGGTCTTGGGGTTGTGTCGGACAGGTCGGAGGTTCACTGATGGTGGTTCGGCCTGGGTCTTGGGTCTTGGAGGTTTTCGCTGATGGTGGTTCGGCCTGGGGTTGGGAGACAAGGATGATGATGGGGCGGCTGATGGTGGTTCGGCTGATGGGGTTGGAGAGGGTATGGAAAGGGAGGGAAGAGGGGCGGCTAAAATTTTTTAGAGTGAAATGAGTGAAGGAGAAGAGGCGCGGCTGGGAGGGGTTAGGTTATTTTAACAATATGTCGCCCCTAATATTAGAACATGTGTCAAAATTATTCTTATCAGGGGCGATGTGTCAGAACATTAGGGGCGACACATGTCGCCCCTAATATTAGAACATGTGTCAAAAATGGAAATATTAGGGGCGACACGTGTCGCCCCTAATATTAGAACATGTGTCAAAATTAATCTTATCAGGGGCGATGTGTCAGAACATTAGGGGCGACACATGTCGCCCCTAATATTAGAACTTGTGTCAAAAATGGAAATATTAGGGGCGACACGTGTCGCCCCTAATATTAGAACATGTGTCAAAATTATTCTTATCAGGGACATTTTGTCAGAATATTAGGGGCGACACATGTCGCCCCTAATAGTTAGAGTAGCTGCCAAAAATGATATATATCAGGGGCGACGTGTAAGAATATTAGGGGCAACTGCCAACCTGTCGCTCCTGATATTTCCTATATTAGGGGCAACATAGTGTCGTCCCTGATATTGTCGCCCCTAAAACCAATTTTTCTTGTAGTGTTGGTAGTGGAGTGGCAGCTGAGTTGTTGGGGCGTGGGGAGCAAGGGGGCGACGTGGCAGGCTTGGGTTGGCTCGGCAGGCTGGCGCGTCAGGAGGTGGCAGGTGTGCGTCAGCGCATCAGGCGGCTCGTCAAGCGACGCCAGTGGCTGCTTTGGCTCGGCGTGGCTTGGCTCAGCTCGCGGCTCGGCTCGGCTTCGTCAGGTGTTGGTAGCTGAAGGCTTTGGGCCTGGGCTCCGTTTTGGGCCTAATTTTATCAAAATGCCATTTTTTTTCATGATTTCTTCAATTTTAATTATTTGTTTCTTCTTTCTTTTTCCTTGTGTCAAAATAGTTTTTATTTCCTGAAAATTAAACACAAATTAAATTAAAATTAATATTTTCAAATATAAAATATATGACAATAAATCCATGAAAATATTAATTAAAACTTAATTAATTTTAAACTTTAAGACTAATAAAATGATACTTTTGAACACTAATTACAACCCCTAACTAGCTTATTGCTAGTCTCTAGCAATTCAAGTGAAATAATAAATGTCAACTTGATATATTTAAGGTCAAAAATTATTAAAAAAACTTAGTATTAACACAAAATGTTAGTAACAAGTCAACAAGAGTTATCAAAACTACTTCGAATAAATCTAGAGTTGTGAGTGTGTGCACCAAACTTGTACCTTCTTACCGCAAACCATAGCACATAAAGCCATCAAAATTATGCCAAGTAAAAGTATCAACTCCATTAACCTCTCATGTAATTGAAAATATTTAAAGTTTAAGGGTTTCACTCATGGAGTTGGAAAAGAAGTAAGCACTCATCAAATTGGTATATATTTAGGACAAACTCTTAAATAATTATTGAAACGAAGATAGGAAATAAACTATTTGGACAACCACCATAAAGAGTACCACAAAACCAGTTTTTCGGGAATTCTAAGTTAAATAGACAATCTTTTACATTTATTCTAAGAGCCATAAAATAAAACATGAAATTAATAAACACTTTTTTTTTTAACACAAGAGACAACATAATTGAAAATGATAGAACTATTGCTCTTGTGTTTTTCTTTTTCTATATTTTTTTTCTTTTTCGTCTTTTTTTTTTCATTTTTTTTTCATGAAGAACATAATAAAAGGATCTCTAATAAGATTTGTCTATAGAAAATATTATCCCTAAAACATCATCCATTCATACCACAACACCTTGTCCAAATAATTATAACAATTTCTAAGAATCAATAAAAAAATTTAAGTTGTTTTCTCAAGTCTCACCTCTCACAGAAAATAATGAATTCTTAAACAAGGAAAATTTCTAAGCAAATATGTGCTCATCAACCATTTTACCACAACATTTGGCATGTGCATTAGGTAACTCTAGAGAAACTCTTAGTAATACAGATAACAAAAATTGACTCAAAAGTAACATTTTGCAAAAATAAATAAGTAATTTTTAAAAAATTTGACCGTGAAAATATTAAATGACAAAAATCGACATGAACGTGCATGAATATGCTCACCCCCAACCAAAATCTGACAGTGTCCTCAATGTCTCAAAAGATAATAAATGTAAAAGAGCAGGGAAAGAGAACACCTGGATAGCGAGCGTCGAGTGATAGAGCAAATATTGATTCTCTAAAACATGAAAAATTGAAAACACAAAATGATAACAAATAAAATAAAATGACAAAAGGGAAATAAACAGAAAACAAACCTATGTACAAACAATTTGGAACACTACTCAGACTTGGTAAACCGGTTCCACGAGAGTGACTTCTTCAGGTTGGGTCACCCTCTCTATGTAGTGTTTCAGTCGTTGGCCATTTACTTTGAATTCTCTCCCATCAGTTGGGTCTGTGACCTCAACAACACCGTTAGGAGAGACGGTTTTCACAACATATGGGCCAGTCCACCTTGATCTCAGCTTGCCAGGGTGGATATGCAAACGGGAGTCATAAAGATGTACTCGTTGGTTTGGCTCAAATTCTTTTCTTAGGATTTGCCTATCATGGGTCGCTTTCATTTTAGCCTTGTAGATCCTAGAGTTTTCATAAGCATCGTTTCTTAACTCTTCAATTTCTGACAACTGAAGCTTACGATTGAGTCCTGCCGCCTTGAGATCAAAATTTAGGCTTTTAACTGCCCAATAAGCTTTGTGTTCCAGCTCGACAGGAAGGTGGCAGGCTTTACCATATACTAGCCTATAAGGAGACATACCAAGCTGAGTTTTGTAAGCAGTGCGGTATGCCCAGACAGCATCGAGAAGTCGTGAGGACCAATCTTTGCGGTCAGGATTAACCATCTTTTCTAAGATTTGCTTAATTTCTCGGTTGGCTAACTCAGCTTGGCCATTTGTCTGTGGGTGATAAGGCAATGCAACCTTATGAATTACACCATATTTTTGCATTAAGGTCTTGAAAGAATAGTTGCAAAAATGGGTGCCTTGATCACTTATGATAGCGCGTTGTGTGCCAAACCTAGATAACACATTTTCCTTTAAGAATTTCACAACAGTTGTGTTATCATTATTTCGACAAGGCACAACTTCCACCCATTTTGAGACATAGTCTATGGAGAGGAAAATGTTAAGGTAGCCAGAAGAAGGTGGAAATGGTCCCATAAAGTCTATCCCCCAACAATCGAATATTTCTATTACAAGAATTGGGTTTAATGGCATCATATGTTGCCGAGACAGAGCACCTAATTTCTGACACCTTTCACATGATCGACAGAAATTGTTAGTGTCTCTGAACAAAGTGGGCTAATAAAGACCACACTGTAAGATCTTTGCCGTAGTCTTTTTCATAGAAAAATGATCACCACAAGCTTCATTATGACAAAAGTTCAGAACACTAAAAATTTCATCATCTGGAATGCAACGTCTCATAATTTGGTCGGGGAAATACTTAAATAGATATGGATCGTCCCAATAGAAGTTACGAACCTCGACCAAAAATTTACGTTTATCTTGTGCACTCCATGCAGTTGGAAGTTCGTTAGTCACTAAGTAATTAACAATATGAGCATACCATGGCAACTTAGTGACTGCGAAGAGATGTTCATCAGGGAAGTCATCTCGAATGGCTGGGCCATCAGTAGAATTAGAAACTTCAAGACGAGATAAGTGGTCCGCTACCACGTTTTCAACTCCTTTCTTGTCTTTTATGGTCAGATCAAATTCCTGTAACAGAAGGATCCACCTAATTAAACGCGCCTTAGAATCCTTTTTGGAAAGGAGGTATTTTAAGGCGGAATGGTCTGTAAAGACTATGATAGGTGAACCAATCAAGTAGGAAAAAAACTTGTCATGTGCGAATACTACAGCAAGTAACTCTTTTTCAGTAGTAGAATAGTTCATCTGAGCACTGTTAAGAGTTCTACTTGCGTAATAAACAACGAAGGGCTTCCCTTCCCTTATTTGACCTAAGACGGCCCCTATAGCATAATTGTTAGCATCACACATAACTTCGAACGGTAAGTTCCAATCTGGTGGCTGAATGATAGGGGCGGAAGTGAGTTTTGCAACGAGCGTTCAGAAAGATTCCTCACACTCAGGTGTCCAACTGAAAAAAACATCTTTTGCTAGAAGGTTTGACAAAGGGCGAGCAATTGTCGAGAAATTTTGTATGAATCTCCTATAGAATCCTGCATGCCCAAGAAAAGATCAAATGTCTTTAACAGTCTTGGGAGTGGGAAGCTTTGATATGAGTTCAATCTTTGATTGCTCAACCTCAATTCCTCATTCCGACACGACATGCCCCAAGACTATGCCTGATGGCACCATGAAATGATGCTTTTTCCCAGTTGAGTACCAAGCCTTTCTCTTTGCAACGTTTAAGCACAGACTCTAAATTAAGAAGGCTTGATTCAAAGGAATCTCCAAAGACTGTCAAATCATCCATGAATACTTCCATAAATTTTTCGATCATATCACTATATATGCTCATCATGCATCACTGGAAAGTGGCTGGAGCATTGCACAGGCCAAATGGCATACGCCGGAAGGCAAAAGTACCAAAAGGACAAGTGAATGTGGTCTTATCCTGATCTTCTAGGGCAATCTCAAATTGGTAATACCCTGAATAACCATCAAGAAAACTATAGAAAGAATGACCCGCCACATGTTCCAATATTTGATCGATGAATGGAAGTGGAAAATGGTCTTTGCGGGTGGCTGCATTTAACTTTCTATAATCAATGCACATGCGCCACCTGGTTGTGACCTTAATAGGCACAAGTTCCCCCTTTTCATTTTGTACCACTGTTACCCCAGATTTCTCGGGAACAACCTGAGTTGGGCTGACCCATTTACTGTCAGCAACAGGATAGATTATGCCAGAATCAAGAAGTTTCAAGACTTCAGTCTTAACTACTTCTTTCATCGTTGGGTTCAATCTTCTTTGAGGGTCACGGCGTGTTATAGCCTCGTTTTCCAATTGAATGTGATGGGAGAAAATTAAAGGACTAATACCTTTGGTGTCAGCTATCGTCCATCCTAATGCATCTCTTTGTTCTTGCAACACATTGATGAGTTGGCGCTCTTGTGTGGCATTGATCTTGGAAGATATTTTGACAGGAAAAATGTTGTCAGCTCCCAGGAAAACATGCTTAAGACCCTCAGGAAGTTGGGCCAACTTTGGTTGAGGAGCTGTTTCAATGGAGGGTTTTGGTGTTTCTCGATCTTGAGGGAGTTCCTCAAAGATTGGATTCCAAAACATGGTTTTTCTAGCCTGTGAGTGTTTGACGATTTTAGGGTTGATTTTAGACTCACCGGGCTTAGATCTGTCTGAAATTTGGAATAGGTGATTAAAATGATTCGACGTGTATTTCACCTCGACCTCTTCCGAAATAAGTGTATCGACATATATGATTGGAAACACTCATCGTTATCAGGTGGTTGTTTCCCGATATGGAAAACATTCACTTCTAGAGTCATGTTCCCGAAAGAGATTTTCATGTGACCATTCCTACAGTTAATGAGTGCATTTTCTGTTGCGAGGAAAGATCTACCGAGAATGATGGGAATTTTGGACTCTATACTCACTTCATATTGAGTGTCCAATATGAGAAAATCAACAGGGTAATAGAATTTTTCAATTTGAATCAGAACGTCTTCTACTATTCCTTGAGGTTTCTTAACTGATCGATCAACCATTTGTAGCACCACGGATGTGGGATTGAGTTCTCCTAGACCTAATTGCAAGTATATTGAATATGGCATGAGATTTACACTTGCTCCTAAGTCTAGAAGGGCTTGACCAAATTTCTGCTCCCCAATTTGGCATGAGATGGTGGGACAACCAGGATCTTTGTATTTAGGCGGTGTCTTGTAGTCAATTACTGCGCTAGGTTGTTATGCCAAGAATGCAGTTTTCTTGACATGGTGCTTTCTTTTAACGGTGCACAAATCCTTGATAACCTTGGCATAAGCCGGCACTTGTTTGATCACATGCAACAATGGAAAGTTGATCTTCACTTGTGTTAAAAGGTCTAGGATTTCACCATGATTTTCCAGTACCTTTCCAGTGGATTTCAAAGCTTGAGGGAAAGGCGCCTTTACTGGAATTCCTATTGGCACATCATCCTCTGGAGCAGGCATTGACGTACTCGTTGCCTTAGTTAACGGTGAAACCGTACTTTGACCACTTCGAGTAGTGATGGCACTAACCTCTTTGAAATTTGTATATGCAAAAAAGGAGGTTTGTGCCATGTGTTGCCCTTTTTGATGGATTAGAGGTTGAGCAGGAAGTCTACCATGCTCTTGAATTGCCAAAGTAGTGTTTAGCTTTGTCATTTGGATTTTCATGTCTTTCATTTCCTCTACCATTTGTGTGAAACAAGATTTCAGCTCTTGAGTTGAGGTTATTTGAGTTTGCACAAGAATTTGCAAAGTATTCTCAAGAGAATTACTTGACTGCATGTTATTTTGAGGAGCAATGTATGCTTTTGGCGGTTGTTGCTGCTCAGGCCTCCATTGGCTCCCAGATGCTTGGTTTGAATCCTTCCAGCTGAAATTTGGATGGTTGCGCCAACCAGGATTGTAATTGTTTGAGAAAGGATTATAAGGCTTCTTGTAATCCCCTAAAGCATTGCAGTGTTCCTCATTTCCTCCTCTTAACTCACCAAGAGTTGGGCACTCTTGCGGTTGATGTTCTATCCCTCCACATATGAAGCATGGATCTCGTGTCTCTACCTTTGCAGCCATATGGATTCCTCAACCTTCTTGAGATTTGAAAGCCTCGAATTGTTGTCTCAATGATTCAATTTGGCTTTTGACGTTGTCCTCTTCCCTCAATTGGTAGATTCTAGTTGACCGTGGCTTGTCCATAGGACTCGGTCCATTCCAAGTGTAGGACTTTATAGTGAGATCATCGAGGTACTCGAAAGCTTCATCGGGATCTTTCTGAAGGAATTCGCCATTGCACATCATTTGTACGAATTGTCTTTGTCCGATTGTGAGACTGTCATAGAAATAGCTGATTAGACGCCAACTTTCGTATCCATGATGTGGGCATTGATTTATCAAATCTCTAAACCTCTCACAGACCTGATGGAAAGTTTTATGGTCTTTCTAGATGAAGGTAGAGATTTTCCTCTTAAGGCTGCTAGTCTTATGGGGCGGAAAATATTTGGCAAATAATGCTTTTGTCATTTCTTCCCATGTTCCGATAGATCTAGGCCTTAAGGAGTACAACTAGCTTTTTTCTTTGTCTTTGAGAGAGAAAGGAAAAAAGTTCAATCTCACAATGTTGGTAACATCAGCTCGGTTGTTGAATGTAGCCACCACCTCTTCGAATTCCCGTATATGCACATACAAACTCTCATTTTCCAACCCATGGAAGGTTGGTAAGAGCTTAATCATGTCGGGTTTGAAATCAAAATTTGGCATATTGTTGGGATACATTATGCATGAAGGTGTGGATGTACACGTAGATAATCCTGTAGTGTTCTTGGTTGGACTTCATCTTGATGAGCCATCGTGGGTGGTTCAGGAAGTCTCGGTGAATCAGGAGTGTTTGAATGAATGGAAGAAAACGACGAACTAGGAGAGTTTTCTAAAGTTTCTACTTGTTGTCTCACGAATTTCCCTAGTGCATCTCTATTTCGTGGCATAAATATTTTTGTTATTTTGTAAGTATTATAAGCGCAAGTGTGTAATAGTGTAATAAGTATACACCAAAAATATTCCCAGACCAATTGGGAAGGCTGCCAAGGTACCACTTTAGGCCCAAGAGCTTTTCTAGAACTCCCTGAGGTTCTGAGAAAAGATTGGAGGGTAACGCTAACACAAACCATATTTAAGAACCAATTTTTCTAAGAAAGAACAAGTTTGGATTTTACTAATCATTTCCAAAATTACACAAATGTTCTCAATACTTTGTTTTTTTTATGATTTAAAATTTTATGCTTTTTTTTTTCTATAAAAAAAACCTAAATCTATAAAATAAATTATAAACCTAAAAGTAAAATGAATAAAATAAAACAATAACAAAAAAAATAAATAAATGAATAAATAAAAAAAATTACTAAGGAAAAATAAAATAAAAGAGAAATAAACAATTATACTACTTTTTTTTTTAAATAGAAAAAAAATTAATTTACTAGGCAAACCTTTAATTGTAGAATTACCTCCCTGGCAACGGCGCCAAAAATCGATATCGCCCAATAACTCCTAAGCGGTCGCAGTAATAATCGAGCTATGTCGTATCCACAGAGAGGTAAAATACAAGTAAAAAGAAAGATTAGTAAATTAGAAATAATAAACTTTGAAATAATATAACTTTGAAAAAGAATATAATTTTCTTAAATATTAAATAAGCAAAATCGAGAAATTAGAATCAGAAAGAAAATATGGAAGACATAAGTTTCATTCATGCAAACATATATATATATATATATATTTTAATAAAATTGATTCATTCTACTCAACTATAATTTTACACCATTAATTATAGTTGGAAAATATATATAATAAAGTATGTTCTTTAATTAAATTATACTAACTTCTAATTTTAAAATCCTATCATATTATATATATTTGATATAATATAACAAATATACTAAATTAAATTAAGAACCTATGCGAGCATGACTAGACTTATGTAAAAGACACTAATAAATTTAGAATAAAAATTAGAAGAAAATAAATTTAATTGTAACAAAGATATAGAAATGAAGAACAAAATAAAGAATCAATATATTAAAAATATAATGTGAAACATGAACTTCATTCCAGCCTTTCCACAAGAGAATTTAGCCTAAAATGGACATTGTTTTCACTCAAAGTAATGTAAAGGAAATGAAAGAAAAATAAGAACAAAAAAAAGCTTTTCTCTCTCACTATACTCTCCACACTTAATTCCACAATCTGATGATTTTTTTTCTCCATTTAGCTCTCTATTTATAGTGGAAATAGGACCCAAAAATGTGTAAAATCATGTACAAAATAGTGGGAAAGTGGCTACAAAAACTGATGGAAAATGGGACAAGTGGGACACGTGGCGTGTGCTGATTGGCTTGGTAGTGGAGTGGCAGCTGAGTTGTTGGGGCATGGGGAGCAAGGGGGCGACGTGGCAGGCTTGGATTGGCTCGGCAGGCTGTCGCGTCAGGAGGTGGCAAGTGTGCGTCATCGCGTCAGGCAGCGTCAGTGGCTGCTTCGACTCGGCTCGCGGCTCGGCTTCGTCAGGTGTTGGTAGCTGAAGGCTTTGGGCCTGGGCTCCGTTTTGGGCCTAATTTTATCAAAAATGCAATTTTTTTTTTCATGATTTCTTCAATTTTAATTCTTTCTTTTTCCTTGTGTCAAAATACATTTTATTTCCTGAAAATTAAACACAAATTAAATTAAAATTAATATCTTCAAATATAAAATATATGACAATAAATCCATAAAAATATTAATTAAAACTTAATTAATTTTAAACTTTAAGACTAATAAAATGATACTTTTGAACACTAATCAATTGTTAAACAAAAAATAAAAATAAAAATTATCAAACACATTTATTATTTTTTTTAAAACAAAAATAATTATCAAATATATTTTTATTTTTTAAAAATATAAATAATATTTCTATTTTTCTGTTTAAAAAATTAAAATTTTTTTTTGACCAAACACAACTAATCATAAACAGTGTTGTTTTCAATTTTTCATAGATCTTATACCCCTACTTGTGATAATCTTAAATAAGATTTTCATAAATAGTATTATTTTTATTGGAGAGAGAATCACAAGGTTGCTCTTGTTTTGGAAAAGCATAGTGGCCATGTGTCATTGAAGGAAGTTCAAGACTTTTCTAGAAGGGAGCTCAAGATAAATTACTAAAGAGAGTTTAATCACTTGAGGGAATATTCCAATAATGAATATGGGATGCTTTGATGATTTTCATCGACGAAGATGAATTGATCTACACATGTAAAATAATAAATTAAAAAAGAGTTTTAATTTGGTTTTTCATGGTAATTCTTGTATTAACATTTGTTAGGGAAAAATATCCATATGAAAAGTAGGTGGGTACATTTAATAATATATAAGAGCATGTATTACTCCACTCATCATTAATTGGTTTTGAGATAGAATCTCATGTTTCTTACCATGCACCTTATTCTACTTCTAGACCAATTTCCACATTCTAACATGGTATCAAGAGCTAAAGAAAACTCTAACGAGTATGTATCCGATCCAAATCCAAAATCGGTAAAAAAGAGAGCCAAAAGAGCCACTTATGATTCAGGGATAGTGAGTCAAAAAGAGTCAAAGAACCACATGTGATCGAGCCGTCCAAAATTGGTGAGCAAAAATAGCTACGTCAAAGAACCACTTGTGATCGAGTCGTCCAAGATTGGTGAGCAAAAATAGCCACCAATCTTAGACGGGGGATGTTAGAGAAAAATATCTCACATGTAAGTGTGTGGGTACATTCAATAATATATAAGAGCATGAGTTACTCCACTCATCACCAACTGATTTTGAAATGGAACCCCATGCTTCTTACCATGCACCTCATTCTATTTCTAGACCAATTCCAAATTCTAACAACATTTCAATTGTTTTTAATGGTTGTACTACTACTACGTCCCATGAAAGTAGATTGAGATAAAACTCATCTGAACATAATAAATAAGTTGTGTATTTTATTTATTCATTTGCTTTGTCATTTTTTATGAGATTTTACTTTAAGTTTAATTGGATCTAAATCGTGAAACATGGTAAGTAACGAACCATCTTTCAATGTACATTTATGTAAAATAGACCACGCTAAATCAAGACTTTAATCAAAACAGAACTCAAGATCAAGATCCTAGTCAGCATTTTACCTCCTATTGGAGCTTCTTTTGTTCCAGTTTTTGCTTCGCCCCTCTTACGTATTAGAGAACCTACTTAACTTTGTTATGTTAGTTATGTAGGTTGTTAATTTCTTGTTTTGTTAATTTTACTGTATTGTTAGATTAGCTGTTGTTGATGCGGTTTTTCACCAACAGTGAATAACGTAATTAGTTGGAATAGATTAGTGCTTAAGGATAAACCGTAATAAGGAAATTAACACTTAGGGATGCTAGAAATGAAATATCAAGAACACTTGTTTCTTTTTATGTGGTTCGGATGATAAAATCCCCTAGTCCACGAGTTGATATTATTACTGTATGTCTCTCTATATTTTTGCAGAGTATTTTCATTACAGAGAAAGAACCCAACCCCTTTCCCTACCCAAGGTCTTGGTATTTATAGAGAAACCATCCCAGGATAGGTGTTGGTGTCATCACGTGAATACAAATCCTTCCTGTGACCTGTCTTGCACAAATGATGAATATTACAATTTACATTAAGGTATGGTCTAATCATTAGATAAAACTGATCATGGGTCGCCTGGCATAATCGGACATGTGATGTCTGATTAGGCACGTTTATGTAACGTGTTCGAGAATTCAGGGATAAACAGAAATGTGATGTCTGATCACACACGTTTATATATAATGTATCCGCATTTATAAAGGTTTCTGGAAAAGGCAGATCTTTAGCGTACCCCGACCTGAACATAACGCCAGCTCGCATCTAGGACGATGTGCTTCATCCGCGTCCCTAGCTCGTGTTATTTGCATGGGGAGTCGCACTGCCTTTGCAGAGGAAATATGAACTCGTGGATCATCTAGTATTGTTCTTGGCTAGCCAGCTGTACTCGAGCTGCCTAAAAGACCCGGGCTGAAATATCAGGACGTACATTTGCCCCCCAAGTCCCTGCTCGTGTCTTACAACGTCATCCTCTGACTGACACGGTGGGGGCTTTTAAACTTCTGCCGCGATTACCCAGGTTCGGTATTACTTGAGTATGGGACATGTGGAACGCCATAATTGGCGTCTGTTCAGGTTTTGTGGATTGCATTAAATGGCCTGGCCAACTTTTTGTCACCGTTTAATCTTTCAAAACACGATCCTCGAATCTTGTACCAGCCTGATCGGACCGTCCACGGCGCTTTACTCCTTTTACGTATAAATAAGGTTGGCAATTTTCAGTGTTCACCACCTTTCATTCGAAATTTTTCCACATCTTCTCTCAACTACACTTTCAATCCTTCTCCTTTCTCGTAGGAAACCAAAAACCATATGTGGCAAAAAACCTCAAAAACCCAATCGCTCAGGATTCTTCCAGGAACTCTCCCCTGCAAAGTTTACTTCTCTCACCTGAAGAACATATTGTAAGTCTTTTGGATTTGCTGGAATTTTTTCTTTTACTGGTTTCTGGGTTTTTTTTTTCTCTTCCCTTCTTCTTTTATATATATATACACCATGCCTATCCGCACTCCTTCGCAGTTCACATTAGATTATTTCCCAAATGTCTTTGGCACATAGGCTTCGACTTAGTTTTTACTGAGTAGGTCTTAAAAATACCTATATAACTGTGGTATCCATAAAACTGGGTAATTTCTGGGTAATTTATGGAAAATTTTAGGAAATACCCATTTAGGATATAGAAGATGAAAAGTTTTTAGGGTTCGAAACTAGGTTGCTTAGGGGTTACGCTTCTTGGGTGGTTTTGCTTTAAACTGCTCCCCAAGGAGGGTAGTGGCCTGATTTTCTGACACACGGATCCCTAAACATCCGGGGTCTGTTGGGAAACCTAGGCGTGTAGCATAGGTAGCGCGTGGCACCACACCGCGGGCTGAGATTGCCTCAGCTCGTGTGTTAGAATCCTCAACCATTCTTTGTTATTTCTTGCCTGTATAAAAATTCTAGGTTGCCTACTAAGAGTTCCATCGTTCCTATTCGATAGGAGAGCTAATGGCACCCAAGAAAGGCGCGTCCAAGAAGAACATAGTCGGATCATCGTCTCAACGAGCCAATAAGGGAAAAGAGGTCACCTCCAAATCCCCCATCCCCTAGTTCCGCCCCGTGGTGAAGGAGGAGGTCGTGGTCGGACCTGACGTCTTCTTCGAGGAAGAGAGGATATCCTCCAAGATCATGACCCAAGGAAGGGTCAACAAGATTATGCTATCCCACAACATCGAGGTCGGAATTGGTGTCCTAACTGCTCGATCTCCGTTTGAAGGGGAACAGAGCTGCACACCACTTGAGGACGACTATGTGGCCTGGAGTGATGAGCACCTAAAGGCAGGGGCCTTCCTTCCCCTTGATCAATACTTTGCCAACTTCCTCAACTACGTGAAGTTGGCACCGTTTTAGCTCCCCATGAACTCGTATCGGCTGCTGGTGGAGCTGAAGTACCTTTTCTTGAAGCATGAGTGGGAGGTCCCTACCCCCGCGAACATTCTCTACTTCTTCTACCTCAAGGCCTGCCCGGATCAACGAGGATGAGGTGACGGGTTTTACTACTTGACCCGATTCCCAAATTCGCCTGCAGTAATCGAGCTACCCAGCCATCCCAACGAATATAAAGATCAGTTCTTTATGTCGAATAGGTTTCGCAACTGTGAATATCGCTACTTCAACCGCCCTCGTAAGTATTCTTTCCTTCCTTAGCTTGTGAAGTTTTTCTCTTCGTATCTAGAGTCTATTTGCGTGTATATTAACTGAGTAGTACCTTCGTGCAGCCATTTTTTGCGAGGACGGCCAGGTCTGTGACCCTCGGGGGTCAATACAACACTCTCTTGAGGCTCCTGCCTGGCGAGAAGGATTACCGCCAGCTCCTGTCTGATGACACGATGTTGGCGTGTAAGCTAATTGTCGAAGGCCAGACTCTGACCTTGAGAAGAACTCGGGCTAACCCCCTGGTTGTCCGCAAGCTAGCGTCTATCCCCGAAGGGGGTGTTGAAGCCGGTGAAGGCGAAGTGGAAGAAGAAGACGAGGTGCCCCTCGTTCGGAAAAGGCGAGCTACCGAGGCTTCTCGGGACCCTGATGTAGAATGAGCTTCATCGGGGGCAGAGTCGGCCCCTCCAGTCAAGGTAACCTGTACCCCTTTAGGGACTTAGATAGGGCTGTCGCTGACCTTAGGCTAGTTAGGTTTAACCCAAATCATCTCGTACATCGTCACCCTAATGACCCCGACCGTAACATAACCCTGCTCCAGTGCATGGATCACTTAGTGGTTCGCCACGACATGGGCCATCCTAAGGGAACTATAGTTATAGATAACACCCTATCCTTTAGGTCAGCCCTTTTCGAAGAGTACGGGACCAACCTTAGGTCGTGACCCTCCCTTATCTCAGGTGTCTATGCCCCTGGGCTTAGGCAATATGTGGAGGAATCCAGCCTTGAGGTAGAACCTGAGCCCGAACCTCCCCTAATCCAAGAAGTTATAGACCTAGGCTCCCCCTCTCCTATAGCGGTTCATAGGCGGGAGGTCGTGGCAATAGACTCCTCCTCTAGCTCAGAGGTTAGGACTTATCGTTATACTCTAAGCATGTATACATATTTTAGGTAGACTGATGACTTTGCAAGTATACTAATGTCTTTTCCATTCTTTTTCAGGTGAGGAGATGGCACAATCCGGGGTCCCTGACATCCGCACGCTATTTCAGGAAGGGAAATCCAGCTCGAGGCCACTCGTTAAGAAACCCCGGCCTTCATCAAAGAAGGCGACCCTGGCTGCCGGGACGTCCTCCAAATCCCCAGCTAAGGGGAAGAGCCAAAGCGCGGCAGCTCCAGCTACTGCAGCCTAGGAGAAAAGGGGTGCGACTCCACCTCCTCCCCAATTTCCCCCTGCCCCTGCCCGAGATCCGGCATCGTTAGCTGATCCCCCATCTCCCATTGCCCCTGCTGCCACCGCACACATCCCCGTCGACGCCCAGGATGTGGAGAAGATCCCCGACACCTTTTGGGGGACTATCTATGAGAAAGCACACCATTCGGTGGAGCATTTCTACAAAGCCAATCCAAGGGATTTGCGGGTGATCGAGGAAAGGAGCCCGGAGAACGTCATGGAATCCACGTAGGGGATGAACCTCATGGTAAGCTAACTTTCCTTAGCTAAATACCTTTTGGATTTTGTCCCAGCGCAGGTCTAACTTGCTTCTTTGCTTTTTGCAGGCGGTCTTGGCTCAGCATCGCAGCATAGCTCGGACCAGAGCCAGGAATGAAGAACTTAAGGCCGAGCTCCAGACTGCTCAGTCTACTCTGATTGCTACCCAAGCTGCCCTCGCAGCTGCTCAACAAGGCGAACTAGGTGACAAAGCTACCCTGATGGCGGCCCAAGAAGGCGAGCAGGCTGCGAAGGCTGCCCTAAAATTGACTCAAGAGAGCGAGCAGGCTACCAAGGCTTCCTTGGCCGCTCTTCAGGTCGAGCTCGGGGAGGCCAAGACCAAACAGCTGGAGGCTGAGGCTGCTACTAAGGAGCAAAAGACGGCCTCGCTATCTTCATGGAGAGCATGATGTATCATTGTTGGGCCTTCAATCAGGACGACAACTTCTCCTTCCTGGCCTCCGAAGTGTGGGGGCATTACCTCGAGAAGTTCTAGGCTCGGCTTCAACAAGAGTCACCGTCCGAGACCGGGGAGGCCTCTACCATTGGCGAGCAGGAGATCGAGGAGGTGACGTCCTCAGAGCGCCCCAGAGGGTCCTAGTTTTCTTTTGTCTTTGTTTATCTTACATATATATTTTTTTGCTTTTGTAAACATTGGCTGTTTTTTGGCTTGGTACGAGACAATTTATTTATAATTCCAGTATCTACTTTTTTTTTTTTAATCTATTCGATTTTTTTCTTATGCTCATGACTTGTACATTCAAAATCTTAGGAAATGACTCTTAGGTTTAGATAGATACTTTTATTTTGGTTGTGACCAAAATTGATGTTGATTTATATCCTACATGTTAAGTACCAGGCCTTGAACCCGGTTGTATCCGGGATTTTGAATGTGCCAAACTTAGTTTTTCGTTAGGTTTTATCGTTATCTCAAGCTTTTGAGGAAGCCACTGGATCTTAAATTTTGCTAACTTCCATGTTTCAGACCTGGTTGTATCCATGATATTTAATTAAAACTTAGTTCGTGTTAGTTTTATTAACACCTCATGTTTTTTAGAAAAAACACTGGTTAATCAATTTTTCTAACTTCCAAGTTTCGAACCTGGTTGTATCCAGGATATTTAATTAAAACTTAGTTCGTGTTAGTTTTATTGACACCTCATGTTTTTTTTAGAAAAAAACACGGGTTAATCAATTTTACTAACTTCCAAGTTTTGGACCTGGTTGTATCCAGGATATTTAATTAAAACTTAGTTCGTGTTAGTTTTATTGATACCTCATGTTTTTTTTAGAAAAAACACTGGTTAATCAATTTTACTAACTTCCAAGTTTTGGACCTCTTCTCGGAACACTATCATCCGAACTAAAACATATATGAAACCATATGAAGATACAAGAAATACACAATGATTCTTTTGTCTCTTAAATTAAACAGATTTTACAAATAATTCTTATATAGACAGGTGGTATGATCATTGATAATACTTCTTTAGGTGCATAGCATTCCAGGTCCGTGGAACTGCTTCTCCATTAATTCGAGCCAATTTGAAGGTTCCCTCCTGTATGACCTCCACTATTTGATAGGGCCCTTCCCAGCTCGGACCCAAAGCACCGTCTTTGGGGTCCTTGTTTGCCAAAAAGACCCTTTGGAGTACCAGGTCGCCAAAACCAAAGACACACCTCCTAACCTTCGAATTAAAATAATGAGTGATTTTTGCTGGTAATGCGTGAGCTGTCGCTGCGAATCCTCTCATTTTTCATCAACTAGGTCGAGGGACACGCTGAGCAACTCATCATTCCGCTCCTGGCTGAAGGTCACGAGTCTGTGCATGGCTATCTTTGTTTCAACGGGAAGGACAACCTCACTTCTGAAAGTTAGGGAGAAAGGGGTGTGCCCCGTAGAAGTTCGGTGGGAGGTCCAGTACTCCTACAGTACCTGCGGGAGCTGCTCGGGCCAGACTCCCTTAGCCTTGTCCAACCTTTTCTTAAGGCTCTCTTTGAGTGTCTTATTCACGGCCTCAACCTGGCTCTTTGAGAAACTGTTAATTATTCCATGCCTCTCACAAAATTCGGTGAAGAGATCGCTATCAAACTGAGTTCCATTGTCTGATACAATCTTTCTAGGCAGTCCAAATCGGCAAACAATACTCTTGACTACAAAGTCGAGGACCCTTTTTGAGGTGATTGTTGCCAGGGGCTCCACTTCCGCCCACTTCGTGAAATAATCGATGGCCACCACCGCATAGCGAACTCCTCATTTTCTCGTGGGCAGGGCTCCAATTAAATTGATTCCCCATACCACGAATGGCCATGGGGATGAGATCATTTTCAACTCGACTGGTGGAGCTCGGGCGACTGTGGCAAACTGCTGGCACTTGTCACACTTTTGGACATAGAAGATGGAATCCTTTGATAAAGTGATCCAATAATATCCCTACCTTAATATTTTTAAGGCCATGTTTTGCTGATCCCCATAGAAGCCTTCATGCACCTCGTGCAAAATAATTTTGGCCTCCTCTGGCAGAACGCATCGCAGAAGAGGCAAGGAATGGCCACGCTTGTACAGTGTCCCATCCACGATTGCATACCTTGGAGCTTGATAGAGTATCCTCCTGCGTCTTTTCGCTCATCAGTCAACTTCCCTGTTGTAAGATACTCTATTATGGGAGTCATCCAGGTCGGCCTGGTATCGATCATCTCGACCTCCATCGTACTTTCTGCCACGCTTGGATTTTCCAAGAATTCCACTGGTACTATGCTCAGAGTCTCGGCTTCCTTGGAGGTAGCGAGTCTAGCCAAAGCGTCGGCATTGGCGTTTTGCTCATGAGGGATCTGCTGGACTAGGCCATATTCAAATTCGAACAGTTCCATCTTCACTTTGGCTAGGTAAGCCGCCATCTTGGTCCCCCATACTTGATATTCTCCAGACACTTGGTTTACCATGAGTTGGGAATCGCTGTAGCATTGGACGACACTGGCCTTCAACTCCTTCGCCACTCTAAGCCCGGCCAATAAAGCTTAGTATTCGGCTTCGTTGTTGGACGACTCGAACCCGAACCACAGCGGGGAGTGGAAACGTTGCCCTTCAGGAGATATCAAAATGATCCCAGCTCTGGACCCGTTCTCATTAGATGAACCGTCCACGAAGATTCTCCACAATGCTTGTATCGGCTCTCTCAAAAGCTCCTCCTATAATCCAGTGCATTCAGCCATGAAATCAGCCAGGGCTTGGCTTTTGATCGTAGTCCGTGGTATGTACAGTATTTTGAACTGGCTGAGCTCGATTGCCCATTTCAAAAGACGTCCCGATGCCTCAGGTTTCTGCAGTACCTGCCTTAAAGGTTGATCGATCATGACGTGGATTGAATGGGATTGGAAATACGGCCTAAGCTTCCTGGAGGCCGTAATAAGGCAGAACGCCATCTTTTCCATTAAGGGATACCGTGATTCAGATCCGAGAAGTCTTTTGCTTATATAATATACTGCCTTTTGAACTCGGTCCTTTTCCCGGACCAGCACGGCACTGGCTGCATTTTCCATAACAGCTAAATAAAGGAAAATGGGCTCTCCTACCGTTGGTTTAGATAATACTAGTGGCTCGGCCAAATGTGCTTTTAGATTGAGGAAAGCCTGCTCGCTCTCCTCAATCCATTCAAAATTTTTGTTTCCCAGGAGCAAGTTATAGAATGGCAAACACATGTCAATGGACTTAGAAATAAACCGATTAAGGGCTTCCACTCTTCCTGTCAGACTCTGGACATCTTTATGTGACCTGGGCGAAGGCATTTCTAGTAGCGATCTGATTTTGTCAGGGTTCGCCTATATCCCATTGGTATTGACTATGAACCCCCGAAATTTTCCTGATGCTACTCCGAAAGTACACTTCTGGGGGTTTAACCTCATACTATACCTCCTTAGGATCTCAAAACATTCCTTCATATCGGGAACATGGTTATTGGCAGTTTTTGACTTGACCAGCATATCATCAACATACACTTCCATGTTTTTCCCGATCTGATCAGTGAACATTTGGTTGACCAATCTCTGGTAAGTAGCCCCAGTGTTCTTCTATCCGAAGGGCATGACTTTATAACAGTAAATGTTGGTTGGAGTCATAAAGCTAGTATGCTCCTAGTCCGCGGGGTTCATAGCGATCTGGTTATATCCAGAGTATGCATCCATGAAGGACATGAGCTCGTGCCCCGCGGTGGCATCCACCAATTGGTCAATCCTTGGCAATGGGAAACAATCCTTGGGATAGGCTTTGTTTAAATCAGAGAAATCAATGCAGGTCCGCCATTTTCTGTTTGGATTTGGGACCAGGACAGGATTGGCGACCCAGATCGGGTATTTAGCCTCGAAAATAAAACCGCATTTTAATAGCCGAGCTACTTCTTCTTCCAGGGCCTCAGCACGGGTTGTACCCAAACACCTCTGTTTCTGGGATTTCGCAGGCATGCTTTAGTCTACATTAAGGGTATGCATGATGACACTCGAGTTGATCCCTACCATGTCTTCATGAGACCAGGCGAAAACATCTAGATTTTCTTGTAGAAATTTTACCAGTTCTGCCTTTCTCTCAAGTCAAGGTTCTTCCTGAGCTTAACCACTCTCGAAGCATCTTTGGGATCGATGTTTACTTCTTTGAGTTCTTCAATAGCCTAGATCTCAGACCTATCTTCGCCTATTTGTGGATCAATATCATCATTCAGGGTGGTTCCCCTGCCACTGACTTGCTAAGGTTCTTCCATCCCAGGATCAGTTCTTACTTCCTGGGATTCCTTGCCTCCATCCTGTATGGCCATCGTCTGCTGCCCGGGTTGTGATTTTCCCTTCATGGAAATGCTATAGCATTCCCTGGCAGCAAGCTGATCGCCTCGGACAGTACATATTCCCGTAGATGAGGGGAATTTAATCACAAGGTGGCAGACAAATGTTATGGCTTCGAATGCCATCAGCGTGGGTCTACCCAAGATTTCATTGTACGCGGTCGGACAATTGACGACCACAAACTCAAGCAGCTTGGAAACAGTTCATGGTCCCTCACCCAAGGTTATCACTAAATCGATCGTTCCAATAGCTGCCGATCCCTTGCCGGAAAACCCATACAACATCATGGAGGTTGACTTCAGCTCGGTCACAGAAAATCCCATTTTCTCCAGTGTGGACCTGAATAGCAAGTTCACAGAACTCTCGTTATCCACTAGTGTCCTCCTAACTCTCCGATTGGTGAGCTGGATGGTTATGACCAGAGGATCGTTATGCGAGAACTGGACATGACTAACATCTTCTTCAGTAAAACTGATTGGTTATTTCTCTAATCGTTGTTGCTTAGATAAACGTTGCTCCGGGATGAACTCAACTCCATTGTGAGACCTCAGCTCATTGATATACCTCTTCTAGGCACCTTTGCTCGTGCCTGCCAGATGAGGGCCTTCGAAGATGGTTGTTATCTCTCCCCCTGTTATCGGAGGAGGGGTATCCTGATTCACCTGAGCTCTGGTCTGATTTGCGGGGGCTTTTGGAGCTGATTGAATGTTTTGCCCAGCGAGCTGATTAGGAGTGATTCGATTTCAGGCATACTGAGCCAAAGGTCCGGCCCTGATGAGTGTCTCAATCTCATCATTCAAATGCCGACAATCATTAGTGTTGTGACCAATGTCATTGTGGAATCGAATTTTTTTTGAAGGGTCTCTCTTCGCCCTTTGATTTTTTAGAGGCTTCGGCTTTTTCCACGAAATGTGGGCCGAATTTGCCAAGAAAATGTGCTCTCTAGTATCCGTGAGGTCAGTGTAAGTTGCATAGACCAGTTTGAACAGCTCCACGGGCTTATTTTTCTTTGAACCATTCTGGCCGCCCTCACCAATTCCCTTCCTCTTGCTTCCTCCCCCTTGGTTATTCTGGGAATGGTTTGAGCCGTAGCTGCAACGTTCGTTACCGCTCCAACGGGCTGGGCAGGGACTTGGCTGGTTCCTGCGACCGAAGCTCACGACTCTTCCAAGTTGATCCACCTTTGAGCATGTCAGGAACTCATCCACGGTGTTGACGCCCTTTCTCTGGATTTCTTTCCATAGGTCGCCCCTAACAAGGATTCCTATTCTCATTGCCATAAGCCTAGAACTTTCATCTGCGTCTCTAGCTCGCGCAACAATATTGGCGAACCTACTCAAATAAGCTTTTAGAGGTTCCCCGGGCTATTGCTTTACATTTTCAAGGGAGTCTGCCTTGATACGAGCCACTTGAGAAGCCCGGAACGTCCTCTTGAAATCAATGGAGAAGCTTTTCCATGAGCTGATAGAATGCTTTTTGTATTGCTTGAACCATTGCTAGCCGGTCCGACCAGAGTCGAAGGAAATACCAAGCACCGCAACTCAGGTCCGATATTATGGGCCATCATCAGGGTATTGAACATTCCCAAGTGGTCGGACGGATCCCTATCTCCATCGAATTTTGATAAATGGGCCATCCTGAAACCCGACAGGTACGTTGTTGCTGCGATGTTTGGGGCGAAGAGCTCGAGCTCATCCCTCGAGTCATATTCATCTTTCTCCTTCTCTGATAGGAGTCTTTTCATCAATTCCTCCATCTGGGCTAACCTCTCCAGGGTTTGGTCCTTGGTTCCCTAGGGCTGTTCAACAGCTCCCATTCGATCGCACACGTTAGGTGGGTTATTGTCCCTCCAAGCTTGAGCTTGGTTTGGTGGGACATTCCCGTTATCATGTACTTCGGAAGGACTTCCCTCATGGTGAGTGCCACTGACTCCATCGCGTGCTAAATTTCTCCTTTGTGAATTCAGGCGATCTTGCAGATCGGTCTGCGGATCAACTTGAGGGTTCTGAGCTGAACTCAGCTGATTTCTCAAATATGCGCTGGTCCTATCAGTTCGATGGCCCTTCGTCCAATAGCTTCCATTAGAGAAACTCAGAGCTTGTGGTCGAGGATGAGGATCTGAGATATTTCCGCGTGCTAGCGGGGCATAAGCAGGAGCAGCAGGAGGAGGATTCCTCATGTTGTTTTCGTAGGTAGGAATGTTTCAAGCAGAACGAGGTGGAGATGGATTCCTTATCGACGATGGAGGATGTCTAATTGGTGAGGCGATTCTCGTCCCATCAGGTCAGACCAAACTAGCCCGCGGTTGCTCTGCTCCACCATTTTTGATTCCCTGTGTTTGGCGATCTGACAGCGGCACAGGGAGGTCGGTCGGGACATGCCATCTTTGCGAGTTTGCCCTTGACCCTCTACGTGGGTTGCCATGGGTGCATTTGATGGTGGTGCTAAACTTAGAGTCGAGGTTCTGACCGACCGACTGACTCATTGATGATCCCTGGGAAAGCCACCAAATGTGGTTTCCCAGTGATTGTGTGACATGGGCATAGAACTCGAGGTTGAGGTTCTAACCGATCGACTTGGCCTGGGTCCACTATCCCGGCAGGACTTATGAGTCCCACCTTGCCTCTTTCCGACGTTAACGTCAGTTGCAAGAGGGGGTAGCCGAGCCAAGACCTCCACGATTTGCTTGTTTGCTTTGGCTAGATGGCTCCTCAACTGCATGTTCTCCAACTCCACCACAGTTAAGTAATCCGGGTTCAGATTCGGCAGTAGAGGTGCTGAACTTCCAGTGTCGCCGTGGCCCATCGGTTGCTTTCCTAACCGCCGCTGAATCTCTGGGTTTTGTTCGTCGGAAATAGCGGTACGATGAGCCTCCTGCCCACCATGCTGATCCATTTCATTACCGTGCCTTGAACGAGTGACCACCATGATGAACTTTGTTCTGAATCTTTTTCAATAGCACTAATTTGCAGCTCTCAATGAAAGCAACAAACTGTTGACGTGGTTTTTCGCCAACAGTGAATAACGTAATTAGTTGGAATAAATTAGTGCTTAAGGATAAACCGTAATAAGAAAAATAACACTTAGGGATGCTAGAAATGAAATATCAAGAACACTCGTTCCTTTTTACGTGGTTCGGAGGATAAAATCCCCCTAGTCCACGAGTCGATATTATTACTGTATGTCTCTCTATATTTTGTTGGAAATTGTGCCCTGAAAGCATATGTAGTAGACATTGTTTTATGAAATAAATAAATTAATTAAATTTGTTATGCATATATTTTATGGACTATATTATTCTGTGATAATATTAAGTAAATATCAGGAAAATTCCTAAGTTCATATATGTGATCTCAAACACGTATTGGTATGTGAGGATTGTGTTTGAGATAAATGAACATGAATAGTTCGCAGTATAATAAAGTTATGGAATCTTTAGATTAATTACTGCAAGTACGGTCCACTAGTATTATGAATACATGTGATCTAGATCCGGATCACTAGTGTGGCAGGACACTTAAGTGGATGTGCTTTATATATTAGAGAATATATAGAACTGGATCATATATGTTTATTAATACTTAGTTAAATACCATTTCGAAGTATTAATTAAATATATCAACTGATGATCATATACAAATAGATCTTAATCCTGAAGTTACTATGAACTCCTGTTTATGTTATATAAGTTCTTTGATTCACTTGTTAGGGTCTGTCAGAATGATCAGGCTAGAAACTTTTGTTTAATGTAGATGGCTGGGGACATAGTATACACATATGGAATCTATGCCGTCTCGCAAGAGATAGAATGATGGTTCTCTTAATTTTTGGGACTGAAAGGTTATTGAGCTCAAATTCATAATTTAGTTATGAATTAACCTTCACTAGTAAAGTCAATGATACTTAAGAAAATAAGAGATAGTTAAAAGAGTAAAACGGTAATTTTATTCCCGATTAATTACGAACCATTATTAGAGGGTCAAGTTGTATGCAATGATTATATCAATTGACGCTGTATGATTATAAAGTACTCAGTTGATGAAATGTCTATAATTACAAGAGTGCAGTCTCATATTTATAGTGGAATAATCATGAGATTAATAAATTAAGATTATTTAATTGAAGAGTTTAATTAATAATCTCAAATTTATTGGAGTTTGGAATTATGAGTCCATAGGTCCCCCAGCGGCTCTATCAACACTATTCAAGATAAGAGTTGATATGAAGGGAAAAATAGTTTAAAGACATATTTGAGAAGAAATTTGTTCTTCAGGCCAAATATTGAATTATATGATAATATTGATTAATTAATTAATTAATTACAAATTAGTTGTTGTTAATAAAATTAATTAATATTTAATTATTGTATAATTTTTGAAATTATATTAAATAATTAAATTAATTTTGAAATTTAATTAAATAATTAATTAATTATAATTTTCAAAATTATAATAAATTAAATATTTATTTTTGAAAATATTGGATTTAATTAATTGGTAGAATTAACTAAATATCTTTATTTGAGTGGGAGATAATAATCCGATAAGTTCAAATTGGATTTGAATTTAAAAACTTAATATTTATTCAAATAATTAATTATATTTGATAATTAATTTAAATTTGAATTCAAATTTGAATTAGTTATCAGGTTGTTAGATCTTATCTGACAAAGTAGTTTGAATAAATAATTAAATAAAAATTGAAAAAACTAACATCCCTAAAAATAGGGATGCTACACGTGCACACACAATCCATGGACTGTGTGTGGCGTGTAGGGCTATTTTTGAGGGATAAGATTTTCATTTTTATTTATTTAATTAATTAATTAATGGATAATTCAAAAAATTGGTTTTTGGATTTTTTCATTAATAGAATAATTAATTAAATTAAAAAGTAAATTGTAAGTTGGTTACAGATTTATTTTTTAAATTTGAATATTTTCTTTTAAGTAAGACTAATCAGAAAATATTCAAATATCTGAGACAACTCATAATTTTCGCTCTGTGAAAAATAGAACGATAGTTTTCTCTCCCTGAAAATTAAAGAACTAATTCTTAGGCCTATTCTCTTGATCTCATGAGTTGAGTACATCAAGTAGAATCACAAATAAACTATCCTTCATTCTCTAAGTGCCCACACACTTCTTGAGGTGTAGAGAACGCTTTGGAAGATCTTGGTGTGAGTACTGGGGAGTGGCTTAGATAGGAAGATCGTTCTAAATACGAAAAGATAGCAAGGACACTTGATAGGCTTCAAGAGGTATGATTTCTATCCTTAACTTTATTATGATTAATGTATGTATATTAATGGATCCGCATATTTAAAGGTAGTTTAAATATGTTACAAAATTTTTGTTGTACACTGGGCCAACCCCACCACCTTTCCGCTGTGTATTAGGAAACTCGTTCCTAACATATTTTTGCAGAGTATTTGCACAACAGAGAAAGAACCCAACCCCTTTCCCTACCCAAGGTCTTGGTATTTATAGAGGAACCATCCAAGGATAGGTGTTGGGGTCATCACATGAATACAAATCCTTCTTGTGACCTGTCTTGCACAAATGGTGAATATTACAATTCACATTAAGGTATGGTCTAATCATTAGGTAAAACTGATCATGGGCCGCCTAGCATAATCAAACATGTGATGTCTGATTAGGCACGTTTATGTAACATGTCCGAGAATTCAGGGATAAACGGACATGTGATGTCTGATCTCGCACGTTTATATATAACGTATCCACGTTTATAATGGTTTCTAGAAAAGGCAGATCTTTAGCGTACCCCAACCTGAACATAACGCTAGCTCGCGTCTAGGCCGATGTGCTTCATCTGCATCCCTAGCTCGTGTTATTTTCCTGGGGAGTCGCACTGCCTTCGTAGAGGAAATATGAACTCGTGGACCATCTAGTACTGTTCTTGGCTAGCCAGCTGTACTTGAGCTGCCTAAAAGACCCGGGCTGAAATATCAGAACGTACAGCTGTAACCTTGGTTTTAGTTACTCAAGCCCTTTCTTGTATTCACTTACTGGCATATAAATAAAGCTACAGAGGCTCGGGTCTATTGATCTATTAGAGCATTCTTGTATTGTCTTCTCTTCTCCTTTACTGTTTACATGGTATCAGGCCTTTTCTTGGCTACCGCCTTTACTTTCTTGTTTCAAGCTTTGTCTCCATGGCATCTGATCCTTCCACTCCAGAATCCGCTGCCCAGTCTCAGCCTAATGCCACTGCCTTCGGCACCTCTACCACCCTCTCTGCTCTACCAGTTCATCAACAACACTTCTTGGCCCTTTCTCAAGCCCTAAATCACTCTCTTGGGGTAAAACTTGATCGCACAAATTTCCTTCTCTAGCACACTTAGATGGAGAACGTTATCTATGATAATGGAATCGAAGACTTCTTAGATGGTACTTCTGCTGCTCCCCCTCAAACTCTTGTTGGATCTGAAGCTCTTAATCTAGAGTTTCAACAATGGCGTTGCAAATACAGATTGATTCTCAGCTGGCTCTTCTCCTCTCTCACGCATGAACTAATGTCCCATTTGGTCGGTCACACCACCAGTGCTACGGCATGGACTGCTCTAATCAACTCTACTCTTCAACATCAAACGCTCGCATCATGCAGCTCCGACTTCAACTTCAGAAAATCTAGAAAGGTGGTTCAACTATGATGGATTACATTTTGAAGGTTAAAAGTCTAACTGATAAACTCGCCACTGTTTCCGAAAAGGTCTCTGAAAGGGATCAAGTTTAATGTCATTTTTGATAGTGTTATGCAGGTACCACCGAGTGCTAATACTCACCCTATGATAATAAGAGCCAAAAATGGCATTCACAAGACTAAAGCTCTCATTGCCACTAGTGCTCCTTCATCTACTTTGCCACTGAAAACTTCCAAGCAAGCTCTTCAATCACCTCCTTGGCGTGCTGCAATGGAACAAGAACTTTTTTCCCTAAGTCGAAATTCTACATGGGTTTTAGTTCCAAAACAACAATTTGCCAATGTAATTGACTGCAAATGGCTCTTCAAACTCAAATACAAGCCCGATGGCACAATTGATAGGCACAAGGCCAGGCTAGTAGCTCGTGGGTTCACTCAAAAACAAGGGGTAGACTATTTTGACACCTTCTCGCCTGTTGTCAAACCAGCCACCATTCGGGTCTTACTTACTATTGCTTTATCAAAGGGTTGGTCATTAAGGCAAGTGGACATTCATAATGCCTTTCTAAATGGGGACTTGACTGAAGATGTTTATATGACTCAACCACCGGGCTTTATCAATGAAACTCATCCTTCTCATGTTTGTAAGTTGTCCAAAGCTCTCTATGGCCTTAAACAAGCACCTCGCGCATGGTTCTCCAAGGTCAGTATAGCTGTATTTTCATGAGGATTCATCTGCTCCAAGGCTAATTCATCTCTGTTTATACTTCATCGACAAGCTGTCCAAGTGTTTCTCATTGTCTATGTAGACGATATTATCATACCAGGTAGCTCTACTGAACATGTTACTCAAATTATTCAGCTGCTACATCACAAGTTTGCTGTCCGCGATCTTGGTACATTGCACTATTTCCTTGGTATCGAGGTAACTCACTCTCCAGGACAGCTTCACTTGTGCCAACAGAAATATATCCATGATATTCTTTCTATGTCTGAGATGTTAGATTCCAAACCTGCCCCCACACTTGGCACCGTAGGCAAACCACTATCCAAAAATGATGGCAAGTTGTTAGAGGATCCTACTTAATATCGTCGCATTGTGGGATCTCTTCAATATGTTACAATGACTCGTCTAGACATCTCCTTCGTTGTAAATAGGGCCTGTCAGTTCATGCAACATCCCACTGACTCTCATTTTTTGGCTGTTAAGTGCATTCTCAGGTACCTCAATGGCACAAGATCTCATGGCATCACTCTCACTGCTGCTCATTCTCTACATCTTGCTGCGTTCACTAATGTCGACTGGGCATCTAATCTTGATGATTGCAGAAGCATGAGTGGCTACTGTGTGTTCCTTAGTGATAGCATTGTTTCCTGGTCATCCTCCAAGCAAAAGGTAGTCTCTCACAACAGCACTGAGTCTGAATACCGTGCCTTAGCTAATGTAGCTGCTGAATTAATTTGGTTCAAATATCTCTTCTCTGACTTACAACTGCATATTCCCTCCACACCAGTGCTATGGTGTGACAACATTTCTGCTATACATTTGGCCTCCAATCTGATATTTCATGCTCGGATCAAACACATTGAAATCGACTTTCACTTTATTAGAGATATGGTCACTCGGAAACAACTCACAGTTCAATACATTTCCTCCACAGACCAATTAGCAAACATTTTCACAAAGCATCTGTTGATAGCCTCCTTCTCTTCTATGTGTAGCAAACTGACTGTTCTCCCAAGACCGCTCACTTTACGGGGGGCTGTTAGAGAACCTACTTAACTTTATTATGTTAGCTATTTAGGTTGTTAATTTCTTGTTCTGTTATTTTAAGTGTATTGTTAGATTAGCTGTAACCTTGGTTTTAGTTACTCAAGTCCCTTTTTGTATTCACTTACTGGCATATAAATAAAGCTATAGAGGCTCGGGTCTATTGATCTATTAGAGCATTCTTGTCTTGTCTTGTCTTCTCCTCATTATGCCTATAATCCAAAGCCTCTCCTCAGTTCTGTACATGCAACAAAGAAAGAAAGAAACATTTAGACCTTGTCTCTAATCAATTTTTCTGATTAGAGATAAATTGAGACTTGTGTGAGAGAGAGTTTCTCTGAATAGAAAACTAGTGAGAAGAAAAATAAAGTGTGAAGAACAATGTATAAATTTAGTGTAGAGATAGAAAGTGAAGAAGGGTGTACAACGTTTCTTTTCCTTTCTGTCATTGCGGCTTGGAACCTTGGATCTAATTGTAACCTTCAATCTTTGATAATGCTGAAGAAGCCCTTGAATCTTCAGGGTAGCTTAACGAGGATGTAGGTTCTGATTTGGAGTTGAACCTCGCTAAGTTTGTTGTATCTTTTTCATTGTTCTATATTGGCTTTGCCCTAATTTTCTTTGTTCTTGTTTTTCATTTTATTTCCATTTGATCTAAAAACAACAAAAGAAAAGAATACAAGTTTAAAAATTAATTGTATTGTGTTATCTTTGATGCCCCAATTCTCGAAGCATTAATTTGACCAATACCGTAATTGAGGTTTAAAATAAAAGTACTCTTTTATTTATAAATAATCGATCGTAAATACAACTCAAACATTTAAAGGATCGAAACTCCAAAGTTTCGTTATGTTCATAAACAAAATAAAATAAACAACTTAAAATCCAAACAATAAATAAAACATTTTTCTAAAAATACTTGGTAGATATCCAATGTAGGCCCGATCCCATATGGTCGTTAAATCCTTGACATGTACGCCCTCCACCAAAGCTCTTCAACTTATTGCGTAGTAACCACATCTTTACCTTTACCTGCAACATATAGCACCCATGAGCCAAAGCCCAGCAAGAAGAGTTGTGTAGGACACAACCCTATAATCTTAATCAGGAGTTTAAATCAATAACAAAAAAAAAAAAAAAAAAATCATAACTCATGAAATGACGTAGCCAAGTTGAGTTGGAAAAGTATCGTATAACATAAGCATGCAATTTCAACATCATAAACATGCATTTTTAAAATATAGACATGCATTTTAAAATGCAAGCATGTCAAGCAGTTATCACATACACATACAACACTCATAACCATAATTACATATAAGCTTATTAAACATAATCATTTAATAGCACAATTATACATTAACATCAACATATCACATAAAATAGTTTCTACCATAAAATACGTCAAGCGTACACCCTACGTGCAAGTGTCCACTCTTCTTACCTCAAAAGCAGTAGCGATCCACACACCCTAATTTGTCTCTTCAAGTATTGTCACCGAGCCTAAACATAGCATATAACATCAAAGCTTTACCCTTAACCAAACAAAACCATAATTAGACCCACTAATAGTCTTTTTAAAACTATATCATCCCCATATTATCATTGAGAAAGTCTTAAAAGCCCTATGCATAAAGTTCCAACAATTACAATCCAGATATTAACATCCCTAAACCTATATTAAACATTCATCAACCCATAAAACAATAACAACAGTCTCAGAACTTCAAAAACTTAGATTGACAAAACTTTAAACATAAGTTTGAACACTTACAGATCAAGATCGAACCACCAAAATCTTAGATCCTCCACGTCTATGGGATCTCCTAGCCTTTCAATATTCCAGATTGGTGATCTCCTTCAAACCTCAAGCTTCCAAAACTCAGATCAAGAATGAGATGTTGTTCTTAGTCTGTCTCCCTTTAGTTCTATCGCAAAACCAGTCTGAAAAAAATACGATTTCTAAACCTATTTTACTTATTCATTGATTATTTAATCTGACTTAAACCATGTAAAAACCAAATTACACTACTATCATCAACCTTTAATTTATCCTTAATAATCACTTAAGACTCTTATTGTAATTTCTATCCAAAACTAATAGTTTTAACTTCGTATAATTACACACTTCCTATCATAAAACTCATAATTCTACTTTGACCCGTAATTCACAACTTTTATTACACTTTGTCCCCTATTACTTGAAGAAACTAATGTGTGTGGATTTCTTGACAGAATACATAAAATAAACATATATACATCATAAATCATGAATATCATAATTCATAAAATTAAATACATAATGTCATTCAATTTACAATAATACCCTTACTAGTAGAAGCAGATATTACACATAATCTCAATGCCCTCTCGGATATGCTCTATGATCTCTACACCAACACCAAGACTGCCAATGAGATTTTGGAGGCCTTGGAAAAGAAGTGTAAAGTGGAAGAGGAAGGTACAAATAAATTCCTTATTACTCAATAGATGGAATTTAAATTTTATGATGATAAGCTATTTCTCCCTCAAATTCATGAGCTGCAAATTATTGTGAATAAACTGTCTACTCTTAAAATTGTATTGCTGGAATAATTTTTTGTTGGTGCCATTATAGCCAAGTTACCTCCTTCATGGAGAGGCTATAGGAAAAAGATGCTACATAGAAATGAAGAGATTTCTTTGGAGGAGATTCACAAACACTTGAGAATTGAGGAGGAATCTTGTTCTATAGATTTGAATGATGAGAAGTCCAAGGAGAGACTTCTAAGGCCAATGTTGTGGCAAATCCTCCTAACAAAGGCAAGGGAAATGGAAAGAACAAGGGCAAAGGTAAAAAACCCTTGGGGCCTAAGAAGAATGATGGGTAATTCAAGATTTCCAAGGGACCTTTCTTTGTGTGTGGCAAGAATGGCCACTTTGCTAGAGATTGTAGGTTAAAGAAAAGCCATAACAATGAGGCAAAAGTCAACTCGGCTCAAGAGGAGCTAGTGGCTACACTAAGTGAGGTCAATGCCATTCATGGAAAAGTGAGTGGTGGTGGTATGATACTCGTGCCACCATTCACGTAACCTATACAAGATCTCTATTCAAGACCTTTGATTCTTCAAAGGAAGGGCATGAAATTCAAATGGGCAATGAGAAAAGGTCCAAGGTTGAAGGAAAGGGAACTATTGACTTGTTCTTCACATCCGGCCATAAGGTTCTACTCACTAATATTTTGTATGTACCGGAAATGAGTAAAAACCTTATGAGTGATAATTTGTTTGGCAAACCAGGAATCAAGGTTGTGAGAGATTTCAACATGCTTATTTTATCAAAAGACAATGTTTTTGTTGGAAAGTGATATGCTTGTGATGGCATGTTTAAACTTTGTAATTCTATCGACAATGTGAACAATAAAGTTTCTTCTTCTTGTTATATGCTTGACTCAAATTCTATTACTTTGTGGCATGTTAGACTTGCACATATAAGATTTAGCACAATTAAAAGGGCTGTCAAATGTGGATTAATTGATTGTGATAATGTTGAGCATGAAAAATGTGAATTATGTGTTAAATCTAAAATGGTAAAGAAACCTTTTCCTAGTGTTGAAAGAAACTCTAAGTTGTTAGATTTTATACATATTGATTTATGTGAACTCAATGGAATGTTGACTAGAGGAGGAAGTAGATATTTTATTACTTTCATTGATGATTTCTCTAGGTTCACATATGTATATTTTCTTAAAAATAAAGATGAAGCATTTGATGTGTTTAAAGTGTATAAAGCAGAAGTTGAAAGTCAACTTGAAAGGAAAATTAAAATACTTAGAAGTGATAGGGGTGGTGAATATTTTTCAAATGAATTTAACTTTTTTTGTGAAGAAAATGGAATAATTCATGAATGTATAACCTCTTATACTCCACAACAAAATGGTATAGCAGAAAGAAAGAATAGAACATTTATCGAGATGATTAATGCTATGCTATTACATTCTAAATTGAGTTTTAGTTTGTGGGGTGAAGCCTTGCTATCCGCTTGTCATATTTTGAATCATATTCCCATGAAGAAAAATAATATATCTCCATACGAGTTATGGAAAGGAAAGAAACCAAACATTGGTTATCTTAAAGTGTGGAAGTGTCTTGCTTATTACAAGAGCACCGATCCTAAAAAGACAAAGTTGGGTCCAAGAGCTATAAGATGTGCATTTGTAGGCTATGCCCAAAATAGGAAAGCTTGTAGATTATTAGACTTGGAGTCTAATGTAATAATTGAATCTAGAGAGGTTGAGTTCTTTGAGAATATGTCATGCGATGACAACAAGTTGGAACCAACTCAAACTAGAGAGCCTCGAGAGGAGACTCCTAGAATAGTTGGTGAGAAACTTCAATTTCCTAGAAGGAGCCAAAGGCTCAAAGATTTGGGATCAAATGAGAAGTGTTCTCCAATAGAGACACTATACCTTGTTGAAGGTGATAATGAGGAAGTTACTTGGAAACATCCAATAGCACTTCAAATAGAAGATGATCCCATCACTTTCAAGGAAGTAATGTCCTATAGGGACTCCGCTTTTTGGAAGGAGGCAATTAATGATTAAATGGATTCAATTATGTCAAACCACACTTGGGAACTGATTGACCTTCCAAAGGTGTCCAAATCAATTGGGTGCAAATGGGTATTTAGAAAGAAATACCATACCGATGGCACCATACAAACCTTCAAGGCTAGGTTAGTAGCCAAAGGTTTCAAACAAAGAGAACGAGTTGATTACTTTGACATATATGCATCGGTAGCAAGGACTACTTCTATAAGATTCTTGTTTGCCTTATCATCTATATACAACCTTCGTGTTCACCAAATGGATGTCAAAACGACATTCCTAAATGGGGATCTCGAGGAGGAGGTCTATATGGAACAACCAGAAGGTTTTGTTCTTAAAGGAAATGAACATAAAGTGTGTAGACTTGTCAAATCATTATATGGTTTGAAACAAGCTCCAAAACAATGGCAGGAGAAGTTTGATAAATTCATTGTTTCTAATGGGTTTAAACACAACAATGCGGACAAGTTCATATACTCTAAGACTTGTTGTGACTATGTCATACTTGTGTGTCTATATGTAGATGATATGTTGATTTTGAGTAATGACATGAAATGAATAATGGAAATGAAGAGATTTCTATCTTCTAACTTCAAAATGAAAGACCTTGGAGAGGTGGATACCATTCTAGGTATCAAAGTTATAAGGAATATTGGGGGTTTTTGTGTTAAGTAAAACCCACTATGTTGAGAAAGTGCTCGACAAATTCAGTCATCTCAAAATCAAAGAGACACATGCACCATTTGATTCAAACATGAAGTTTGAAAATAATAAAGGAAGAGTGGTGGCTCAATTGGAATATGCAAGTGCAATAGGTAGTCTAATGTATGCTGCTCATTGCACAAGAGCGGACATTGCATATGAAGTTAGTAAACTTAGTAGGTTTACTAGCGATTCGAGTATCAAGCATTGGAAAGCTATTGAGAGAATACTTGGTTATCTTAAGGGTACCAAGGAATATAGTCTTCACTATACAAACTTTCCAAAGATACTTGAAGGATATTCCAATGCTAATTGGATTTCCGGAATTGGAGATAATCTCTCCACCACCGGTTGGGTGTTTACTTTTTGGGGAGGAGCAATCTCATGGGGCTCCAAGAAGCAAACGTGTATATCACACTCAACCATGGAAGTGAAGTTCGTAGCTTTAGCGAAAATCGGCAAAGAGGCCGAGTGGCTTAGGAATCTCATGATGGATATTCCTTTAACCACGGATATGGTATCAGCAATTTCAATGCATTGTGATAGACAATCCGCACTTGCTAGAGCATACAATAGTGTGTATAATGGAAATTCTAGACACATTAGTCTAAGACATGAATATGTGAGACAGTTTATTCAAGGTGGAGTCATATCGATATCATATGTTAAAACAAGTGAGAACATAGCGGATCCATTTACAAAACCTCTTGTGAGAAGGTTAGTAAGTTCAATTTCAAAAGGGAAGAGATTGAAACTCCTAGAGGGATGGGATTGAAACTCCTGGAAGAATAGATTCACCAATCATGGAAACCCAACCCTCAACTTGTACAAATCAAGGGAAATAGTTCAACGGGTAAGAAAAAGTCATTGATAAGTGAATAGTTTCAACACTAAAACTTATGATGAGTTCCATCCGAGATGATTAGTGTTGGTTGCTACCGAGTTAGGGTTAAGCCTAGGGCTTCTAATAAAGTTCAGTTGAGTGTAACAAGCATCTATGAAGGTAGCAAAGATGCTATAAGGGCTTCACCTATGTGGACTTAGAGGTGGTGCCACCTCTCATAGGAGTTGGAGTTTCTCCCCGGAAAGTACATGAAGAGATGAGCACATGGCCATGATATTGCTAAGCGAGAAAGTGGGAAAACAAAAGATGTGGTAGAGTTGTGTTAGGTATCACCGGTGTTATCATATGGAATACTTGGTTCAAGCTCTAAACTACTAATGATTTCGATAATAATTTGTGGTATTTTCACTAAGATAAAGTTCAAACCGAAAGGAACTTTATTTTATGCACCAGAATTGTTTAAGCTAGAGAATGTGGCTTGTATTTAACCAAGTGGTGGATTGTTATGATTGGTTAAATACAAATGATAACGTGTTAAAATACAAGCAAGGTACTCGTGAAATGACGTAGCCCAAGTTGAGTTGGACAAGTACCGTATAATGTAAGCATGCGACTTCAACATATCATAAGCATGCATTTTCGTAATGTGGACATACATTTTAAAATGTAAGCATGCCAAGCAGTTATCACATACATATCAACCACTCATAACCATAATTACATATAAGCTCATTAAGCATAATCATTCAATAGCACAATCATACATTAACATTAACATATCACATAAAACCTTTCTACCATAAAGTACGTCAAGCGTACACCCTGCGTGCAGGTGTCCACTCTTCTTACCTCAAAAGCAGCAGCGATCCACACACCCTAACGCGTATCTTCAAGTATCATCAACATGCCTAAACATAACATATAACATCAAAGCTTTAAACCCTCAACCAAACAAAACCATAATTAGACCCACTAATATTTTTTGTAAAACTATATCATCCCTATATTATCCTTGAGAAAGTCTTAAAACCCCTATGCATAAAGTTCCAACAAATACAAACTTGTATCTAAAAGGTACATAAAAGTCCTCAAAAATCACATTTCTAGGCAACTGGCACAGTCGCGCTCACAGAGCGCCAGGCCAAACCAGACAAGTAGCACGGTCGCGCCAGGGCTGGGCCCGGTCGTGCTTGGTCTCTAATTTCTAAGATCACAATTGTGATTTTTAAACTTGAAATTTGAGCCAAATCATAAAATCTCGACCTGAAACAACCAAAACATCTATTAGAACATGTTTCTAACCCTTGGAATCCAGATGTTAACCGAGATTTTTGGCAACTCTATTAATAACTAATATTTACTGATAATTATAATGAAAGCAGAAGATTAACACGGGGTTTTTACGTGGTTGGGGCGTTAACTAGCTTTAGTCCACGAGTCTATATTATTAGAGCTTGAAGAACCTTTTACAATGGAGTTTTTTCTCTATATTTTGACAGAGTTCCTATCTTTTTGGTAAAAGGAGACCCCCTTTACAGTGTTCTGTAGCTTATATTTATAGGCTTATGGGGACACCGGGCCTGGGCCGGGTCCGACCCAGGCCCATCGGAGGAATGGATATAGGTGGCCTCTCTAGTGGAGGCCTAATACAAAAGGTACAAAATACATGAATTCCAAGCCAGCTAAAGCCCAACAGGTTGACCTTAGAGCTACGTCTCGCCCGACAAAACGACGCTTTTGGTCTGATCACTTCGAGTCACGAGGCAGATTCAGGAGACAAGACCAGTCAGAGTACTTGGCTGCGCAGACCTGACACATCGGCGTGCAATCCCGAGGTGGCCTTTTCTGCAGGTGAAAAGTGGGGACAATGCCCACGTGGAGCGAGGCGGCGTCAGGGTCCTGGACACCTGGCCCCTTCAACCGGGGGTGAGGTGATCCGGGTCCGTTTACCTTTGTCCTGCTTCGTTTACCATAGGCGCGGACCGTATCAGGGTCCAGGATCGAGATGCGTAGGCCGCAGTGGTCCGAACGCTATGTACACCACCCGGACTATCGTCGCGGAGGACGGACCTGGAGGGACATTCTGGACCCCTCCAATGGGCCCAGACATGAATCCCCGGTCCATACCCTTCCCCTTGGACACTCTCCATACCAAGAGGCCTTGGGCCGGGCCCGCGTGCTTACATGGCCCCTGACAATGGGCCTGGACGAAGGCCCCGAGCCCATGCAGGAAATGGGGATAACACCAGATATTAACAACCCTAAACCTATATTAAACATTCATCAACCCAGAAACAATAACAACAGTCTCAGAACTTCAAAAACATAGATTGACAAAACTTTAAACAGATGTTTGAACACTTACAGATCAAAATCCAGCCACAAAAATCTTAGATCCTTGATGTCTATGGGATCTCCTAGCCTTTCAATATTCCAGATTGGTGATCTCTTTCAAACATCAAGCTTCCAAAACTCAGATCAAGAACGAAATGTTGTTCTTGGTCTGTCTCCCTTTAGTTCTATTGCAAAACCAGAGTTTGAACAAAATACGATTTCTAAACCTATTTTACTTATCAATTGATTATTTAATCTGACTTAAATCGTGTAAAAAAACCAAATTACACTATCATCCTCAACCTTTAATTTATCCTTAATAATCACTTAAGACCCTTATTGTGGTTTCCATAAAAAACTAATAATTTTAACTTCACATAATTACACTTCCTATCATAAAACCCATAATTCTACTTTGACCCCCAATACACAACTTCTATTACACTTTGGCCCCTACTACTTGAAGAAACTAATGTGTGTGGATTGCTTGACAATATACATAAAATAAACATACATCATAAATCATGCATATTATAATTCATATAATTAAACATATAATTTCATACAATTTACCATAATACCCTTACTAGTATATGCAGATATTACATTATCGCGCATGTTTTGTTTGTGCAGGTGCTAGCTGAAGGTGTAAAAAGACTTATTTGTCCTTTGTTTAACTTTCTTTTGAGTTGGGATAGGCTATTTGGATAAAAAAAAAATACTTACAATGGTATCAAAGCCAGGTTCTGTGGCTGAAAGAATTCAAATCAAAATAGGTAAATCATGAAAATCAAGATTAGGAACGACTAACATCAAGAAACGTTTATGAGTAATCAGAACTTGAGGATATCTGTATGAATAGTCATCCTGAGGAGTACAAAAAATTGTCTACTCTATTTGTTATAAAATTACAATATGAGTAATATCAAAATTAATATTGATAAATTTGATGGATATGGTGATTACAAGATTTAAAGAAGGAAAATAAGATCATTACTTGCACAACAGAAACTGTTAAGAGTTATAGATGATCATATTGAATGGCTAGAATAATTTAGAAATTAAAAAGGAAAAACAACTAGAAACTGCCACTAGGATATTGATCTTTAATCCTTTTGTTTCTGTAATCAGAATGGCAGATTAAAAGGATACTATTGTCAAGATATGGAAGATGTTCGATGAGAAGTTTCAACAAAAATTGCTCACTTACAAGATCTTCTTGAAAGAAAGGATTTTGGTGTTAAAATGAGTCATTAAGACTCTATAACATAACCTTGATGAGTTCTTAGGATGCAAATTGAGCTAGCTAATTCAAGGAAAGGTAAAGATTTGAGTGATGGGACTAAAGCTTTTATTATTCTCAAGTCTTTGCTTGAGTACAGAGAAGTGAAAACTACCATTAAATATGGCAGAACTTAAATAACTCTTGAAAAGTTAACTCTACTATAAAATCGAAAGATTTAGAGAAGAATAATGAAAGGGTTTGCTCTTCAAATGGTGAAATGAATCTCACTTACATTGCAGTGTAACATGCTTTCTAACTTTAGGGGACAAAGAATCAGTCTTTTGATCCTCCTAGAGTCTCCTCTCATCTGTCGAATGTTTCTTCTGATTTAGTTGGTGCAGACGCTGAAGGATCAGCTGACACCAAATAGGAAAAGGGTTTCTTCTTTCATAATCTTCTTCTCATCCATAAGCATGAGTTTTTCTACTCCCCCTTATTTTAGTAGGCGCCTATTGAATCAACATCTTCTAGATCTTCTTCACCTGTGGTTTTCCTACGCCTCCCATGCATCAGGGGGAGACAAAGTCCCAAGGAAATCAGGGTCACAACCCTCTATTAAGTAGCCAGCATGGAGCCTTCTTCTCCCTTAACCCTTTCCTCGTTCTACTGTCCAAAACAAGGTCGTATGAAGTATTTCCAAGTGGTAATGCAATGATTGTTGGTACTGACATGTAAAGGTTCGAATCCTTTTTGTAACATCCCGGATTTTCAAGACTTGATAATGAGGAAATATAAATGTTTTCATTTAACCAAATGTCTCATAAACCCGTATAATTTTTTTTTAAAAGGCGTATGGCCATACTTAACATTTAATATAAACAAATTTTATAAAGAGTAGAGTGAGCCTAGTGTATGAAAATAACACAACATTTCCAAAAATAAAACGGCTTCCCAAAGGTCGGTCCACATGTACATTTGCAAGGTAGACTCCAGTGCTCACTGCTCTGCCTTGCCCTTGTTCTTACCTACAACAGGAAACAACTAGGTAAGCGAAAATGCTTAGTAAGTTCAACTTTAAAACAAAAGCATGCAGAAAATTAGGGTTCCGGATCCATCCAGACCCTACACAATCAATTTCAAGAACACAAAAGTGTCCTGACAAACTTATGGTCATGCCTGATAACCAATGACAAATTATTTCATATAAACAGATAAATTCCCGCACTCAGAAAATCCTAGAACAAGCAGATATATTATATCACAACTATTTCTTATCAACAAATAAATACTTGCACTCAGAAAATCCTAGAGCAAGCAGATATAATATATCACAACTATTTCTTATCAACAATTTGGGCATAACACACCCTCCAGCATAAATGCTAATCTGTAAGACAGAAACGAGTCTCAACACTAAGATCTACCCAATAAATATCCCCATCAAGGGTAACTATCGTGTTACCTAGGGCATCACCACTTATCCAAGAGTAAATCCCTAACAAGGGTAACCATCAAGTTACCTAGGGCATCACTACTTATCCAAGAGTGTAATCGAAGTTACACGGTATTACAGAGACTTCTATGTTAATTAGTGGTGCTAGTGAAAAGTTGCCCCTAGGGTGTTCAACCTCACTCAAACTTGGCAACCCCTAGTATCTCTAGGCACTCTCACTGAATGGCCAATATTCACGGCTACTATCCGGGCATAACTTATCAGAGCACTTGCTCAGGTTCTAATGGATCCCTGATTAAGTAAGCATGAGGGCCCCTAGATTCCATTCATTTTGGCGCCCCTAGGTTTAACCAGCAATCCTCACCTCTTGGCCACTCGTCGCGGTAATGAACCGAACATAATAAAATCAAGCAGTGTGACGGGGATCAACCGTCTAGGATATGACGGATATCTACCGATCATATTTTCTAAATCAACACTCACTAGACTAACGTCTCTAAGCAACTTTCTATGACAGTGTATACATGTGCATGTGTCCCTATACTAACATACAATACAATAGTCGTTTCATGTTGCAGCCACACAATATAAGTTGACTTACTTGGAGTCCTTAGCTCTCAGCAGGATTTCACCCTCCAATATATAGTCCAGTTATGCTTTAGCCAATTTATAGTTCAGTCCTTAGCTCTCAGCAGGATTTCACCCTCGGATTAATTATGGTGCTTCATAATTTATTATTATTATTTTGGGCAGTTTGGTCATTTTAAAAATTATTTGTAAGGATTAATGATCCTTATTTGGTTTTAAACCCATTAAGGAAATTCATACAAAAATATTTGAGACTAAACCCTAAGTCTCGGGGAGACCTATCCTATGGTCTCGATACCTAGGCTAAGGTATCACAATAGTATTTTCCCACAATCTGCTAAAAATCTTATTCTTTAAAAGTTTTGCTATTAACCCGTAGTTTCAAAAGATTTTAGCCAGTATTATATCCCGAAAATACTAATTAAATTCCTAAATTATTTTTCAAGAAAATAAACTCTTAATTTTCCTTTTATTTTTCTTAAGGTTTTAATCTCTAAAAACCGTTTTAAGAAAATAGCCTAATTGTCTTAATTAGGAAAACCGTTAAAAATTTCCCATCTTGACTAGTTAATCTTTCCGAAGTCAATTAATCAAGTTTACTTACTAGAAAAATAATTCACTTAAATATTTTCTCAAAATATAGGGTTTTAAACCCTCTTTTAATTCATTAACTTATTAATAAATTAATTCTTTTATTTTTAGAAAGAATAAAAATTCTTTAATAAAAATAATTCCCACTAAACTCAAAGTGGTATTTTAGGTCAAAATATATTTTCAAGACTTACCAAGTTTTTATCTTGCAATAAGAAAACTTTTACTTTTTACCTTAAGCTCCAAAATCTTATTTTTACACTAAGTGTGAAAACCATATTTTTCACATTTTTAACTACATACTTTGTTAGGTCATAACTTGAAATTTACTTAACCAATTGTTACCAAAATTTCCCAATTGCATTTTTGGTATGCCTTTTAGGTCTTTGTAAAACTTAGGTCAAAATGAGCATTTTTTATTGGTGAAATTATTTTCCAACAATGAGGTAAAAATGACCTTATTTTCAAGTCCTTATATTTTCCAAACTTTGGCACTTAATAACTTTCAAACCGTTCAGTATTTTGTTACCAAATTTTACAGTGGAATACTAGGTTATGCCAACAATACGTCCGCCAAAATTTAGAAAAACTGGGTTCATTTTCCCTATACAGTGGCTGTCCAAACTTGGTCCCGAAATTAAGAATACGAGAAAATAGTTTTTTACCTAAACTTTGAAATAACACAACTCACTCATTTTTAAACATTTTTGAGTGTTTCAAAAGCTCAATTTTATGTAACCAATATCATCAACATCACAGTAAAATTTAATTTTACAAAATCAATATACAGTGGATGCTTGTCCCCTTGGAATTCACAGCTCAAAACTTGTATTTTGTTTTAGGGTTCTCCCCAAAACCCTTAGGGAGTTTGGTCCCTACTTTCAAAAATCAACACACAAGCATCATTAAAATTATAGAGAAGCTACCATAGCCTTATTACACCACTAATAAGAAACTTCAAGCATTAAATATACAAAATAATGCTTAAAATAAAAACCATACAATAACAACCATAAAAGTAAACTTGTTACCTCTTGTTGTTCTTGCTTAAGGTTTGGATGTTCCTACTAGCTTTGAGTCATTCAAAACTCTTTCAATACCTTAACCTACTCCTCCCAACAACATAGATAGTTAGCTATTTAAAAACCCATGGTTAAAAACTTCACAAAGTCAAGTTTTTTTTTACACTTTACCTTAGGGAAATCCTTTCTAGACCAAAGCTTAGCTTCCAAGCCTTCTTAGTGTTCTTGACGTTGAAGATGGAGAGAAAACTTGAGAGAGAGTTTTAAAAAAATATGAGAGTGATTGTGAGAGAGAGGGGGTCGGATTTGGGGGGGTTAGAAGGGTTTAGACTACTCTAAAATATCCTAAAACACTTGAGTGGTTTACTATCCACTTGCCATTAACCCTAATATTTAAAATGAGATTTAAAACTTAATTAATTTTGTTCACACCATTTAAAACCTCACATGGCCAGCCACCTCTTTCTATTTATACATTTATATTATTATTATTTTTTAGGTTAATAAACATTTCCTAGGAAGAAAAATCCAAATTGACTTTCTATAACCTTTTTCATTCATAATAAAGTTATCATTATATATTTTTTTAAAAGAAAAATAAAATAAAACTTAACACATAATAATTAAATTAAACATCTCTCACATTTAATTTAATTAATCACACAATAAATTTTAACCTAAGGTCCATTCATGGAATAAAATTCTCCAATTTGGTAAAATTAAGCATTTAACACAAAATGCCCAAAATTTTCCATTTCCCCTTAGGTTTATTATTTTTTACCAAACTTTAATTTTTATGAATGTATTTTATGCCCAAAATATATTTGCCATAGTTTTTCATTTTATTTTCTAAGATATTTACCCGATCAGGGCTTTTGTGTCGGTCCAAGACCGAAAGTCTTATCTTGACTTTTAAATAGAAAATTCATAATTTGGCTAGCAATAACTCATGGAAATAAATTCCAAACAAATATAATATTATTTAAAATAATATTCTTAACTCAGGGAAAAAAACCCGACCCGAGTCGTTTCAAGGTACCCGAAACGCAGGACGTTACACTTTTACTCTAGATTATGAACACCGGATAGGCAACAATCCAAATTGCTGAGGGACCTAACTAAGAGTTCCCCTCTGGACGTGAAAGAAGAGAAGGTCGATATCCTGCACAAATTCTCCATCAATATGCATTGAAGGAAGGAATTGGTCTATTCCCTGGCCAATATTGAGCAACCACGCACATTTTCGTTAATCCACGAACAAGATCTATATAGACACATAGACCCATGGAATGATACATCTCGATCGGAAAATATGATACTAAACTTCACTCCCTTTTCGCTGCACATGCTCTATAAAAAGTAGCCTTCTACTTCAGTTAGTTGTCTCACTCTTTAACACATTGCTTGCGTAAAAAAATTTGTTTGCAATGGATCTGCATTCGTGGGAGTGATGTGCTTCAAGGTGATTTAGTGAAGCAAACTTTGGTCAAATTTTGCATGAAGAAGGTAAAACAACGAGAGTTCGTGCTACTGTTTATCAAACTTTTCATTACTCGGCTCAAACTGAAGTGAAAGACATCACAAACAAGGGAGAAGCCAAAGAAGAGGCTACATCAGAGGCCACAACAAATGATAGAGGATGATCTAGTTATAAAGGTCCTAATAATCAAAAGGTTGCATCATTGTGGAAAACAAAGACATGTTAAAAGAAACTTCTATCTTCAGTTCATAAAAGAATAAGAACATAAATGAACATAACCACGACTTAAGACAATAAGAAAGTCAATCTATAAACTACGATGATGGTTATGAGAATGGAGAATTATATATGTCAGTAACTACACTCAAAGAAGATTGGATTTTAGTTTCAACACTACAAGAAAAAATACTTTTCCCGGCAAGCTTCGCATAAAGCGCCTAGAATATTGTATATTTTTCCTGGCGGGGACTTTTCCTAACACTTTTTCCTGTTGGGGAAAAATATTTTTCCCGATTCCATTCGTTGAAAATGTCGGGAAAAGTGTAACCATGAAAATTCTACAATTGTACAACTTTTGATGAGGCATTATATCAAACTCCCAAGGAAAAGTTTCCTATTTTAATAATCAGGGAAACTTTTGCCGAGGGATTATAGAAATGTGTCGACAAAAGTCTTAAAAGGGCTTCGAGAAAAGATTGAAAAGTGTTGGGAAATGTATAGTTTATAAACAGTTAAAAATACAATATTTAAAAGCTTTTAGGGGCGTTTTTTTTTATTTTACTCTTGCAACCTTGGATAATTATTGAGTATTTTATACCTAACCAACATTCCATTTTCCCCCATAGTATTTCAAGATAAACAAGTGGACTAATGAAGGGTGTTCTTGTTGACTTTTAGTTGATAAAGTTCTGTGATTGGTATTGAAGGAATTAGTTATCAGTGGAATATAAAAATAGCATCAAGTAGTTTGTGGAAGTTTCTGAGAATAACCTTGATTGTCGAGGTCTAACTCATTCTCCGTGTAAGAATTGTGCGAATGCTCACTTCCACAATCCACATTCAATCATAATGCATTTATTGAATAATAGTATCCAGTAGTCCTACAAAGTGTGGCATTATCATGGAGAGTAGTTAAGTACTAAGCCAGTTGTAGTCCTAGATTATGACAGAGATGAGATGGTAGATAAGCTGGAAAATATTTTAGCACAAGGTCACACATTTTGGGAGTCAAGTAGCACTCCTACTAGAACCTTTAATGACCCCCCCTAGATGATGATGATGATAATCATGTGATAAGTATGATATTTTTTTTAAGGAGATGTCAAGTTGTACCTTTGTTGTAATGACGATGATGATGATGAGTTGTAATATGAAACTGATACTGTAACTTATTTTCTAATCCAACGAATTGCTTTACTTATTATTACAAATATAGTTACTATGTTTTATTAATTTATAGATACTTAAAAGGAAAAAAAATCATTATTTATCGTATTGAAATTATAAGTAATAATGAGAATTTGAATATGTAGCATGTCAGATTCAGGGAGTGGAGGTACCAAAGGGGTAGGGAACCTTACTATGGTGTTGTTTTGTTTGTGTTGACAATAATGTCCTTTGTTCGTGTGTTAGTGTCGTTGGATTTATTTTTTGTTGTCTTTGGGAGGATTTTAGTTTCTTTTAATAGTGCTTAACTTGGGACTCGATGATGAACCATCTAAAAGAAAGAAAAAAAGTCAGTAATAAAGCCATCACTTTGCCTCTTGTTGTGTTCTAGACTAATAAAACTCAAGTGTTAATGAAGTTAGAAAATCATTATGATAGTGTCGATCCCCAATATCGTGTATATAGCTTGACTAATAATTTCTTGAACACTTAAAGCTAGCAACCCATTCAGGAGAACTTAAGTTTCTAAAATTGTTTAGTGGTTCCTTTGAGGAAAATCCCAAAAAACACCTTATCGAGACATGATTTAGGCCATCTTTGGACCGTTTGAGCCATTCGAGCAAACATTTTTTTTTACACTTTTTGTCCCTAGTCAACCCGTTGAGCTTAATTGATCAATTTCTTTCTTTGACACATGTTAGCCTAGCTATATACATATATTTTCACTTTACCCTTTGAGCACCTCGATCTTTCTTAGACATATATTGATTGTTGCATCATTTTTCAACATTAGGGTCAATGTTTAGTATTAAGTTGGGGGGGGGGGGGGATTGTATGTCTCATCTTGTTGTTCTCTTGACATATATATAATATATATGTTTATAATTGAAAGAAAAAAAATATTCAAAGAAAAGAGCATACCCCTTGGAAACATTAACAAAAAAGTTAGCTAATTGTATATATAAAGTTAAAAGCAAATTTGGGTGTAACTTATAAAAGAGAGAGATATGTTAATTTGGGTGTGTAACTTATAAAAGAGAGAGATATGTTTTATTGTGTTTGTTTATTTCTTTTCTTTCTTTCTATGTTAGCAATACAACATAATGTCAAGAATGGTATTCAAATTTTGAGGGATAATCTTTTGGGAAAGTGATTGTGAGCTCTTATTTTGGTCATTTGGAAAATTAGGGTGTTTTGAGCCAAAAATGTTTTTTTTTCTAACGACCTTCACCTAAGTTTAGCATTACAAGCTTGAAAAATTCATTTCGATCTTTGGTTTGGTTTGTGTCTACATTAGTGCAGAGGGAATTATTAAGTCAACTTATGTAGACAGTTATTAGAGTTTAGGATCCTGGTCTAGTTTGCTTTGGGGAGAGTTGAGAATGATTGAGAAAAGCTATGTACACACTTTAATGAGAAGCACTTTATTATTGAGTTGATAGCATCATTTTGCATTTGAGGAATTTGGTTAAAAGAATATGCAAGTGGTATAATCATCAATCGTCATGATATGTTTAATAAAATTTATGAGAGCATCCCCCTTGTTAGGCCAAATACTAAGTTAAGCATCTCATCTCTTTTGTGTGTCTTTTGTGGTGTTTAGCTTTTGTGTCATGTCTTGTTTTGAGTCAATTTTTTTTTAATGTTCTTCTTTTCTTCTTTTTTAGATTCACCCCTCAAGAACGAGCAATAACATAAGTTTGGAGGTGTGATAACTCTATAATATAGAGTTATTTACTTTACTTTTAATCATGATTTTGTATAAAAAAAGGTGATGAATCAAGTCTTTGGTTTTTAAATTTAAAGTTGATTTTATCTTTGTGTGTTGTGAAGTTTAATTTTAGAGTTTGAAATGTTAAGACTACTAATTTGAAGTTAAATAATTGATTTTCTTTAACTTTTTGTGTCAAAAAGGACCTAAGCTAGCAATGGAATCAATGGATTAAAGAGGCAAGGTGTAAATTGGTAAAAACTAGAATTGAATAATTGCTAAAGCATTTGCTGCGACATACTCGAGTGTGGATTCTCATGGAATATTAAGCTCAATTGTAAAAACTACTTTTGTTTGACTTGGAAAGCTGGCGTAGACTCGAAAAAATTCCAGATCTAATTGATTTTTGATAGAAATAAAATAGAGTAGTCCAATATAGTAGGCCAAAAGAGAGAGAGAAAGGGAGTGGGCCAGACGGAATTTAAGTACATGGACTCCATTTCCTGTTTCATGGCTTCAAGCCATAGTTCCTTTTCAAGGCTTGCCATTGCCTGTTTGACAGACAACAGATCATCATCACCAATGTCACCAACAACTATATTGGTTTCACCATCCAAACTATAGTGAACTGGGTTCCAAGAAACCCTCCCACCACGACGAGGCTCTGTGACTATTTGCTTAGGAATAGTGGTACTTTCTTCATTTAAATCGACTTGCGTCGGTTGGACATGGAGAGTGGGAATTTCATCATCAACTCACGTTGATGGTGATGGAACATTTGTTTGAGTCAATTCTTCAACCATCTCCTCTAAAACTACTTTGCTGCGGGGTTTGAAGTTTTGGACATAGTCATTTTCCAAAAAAGTAGCATTCATAGAAGTAAACACTTTCTTTTCTGAATGACTATAGAAAAGTCCACCCCGAGTGCCTTTAGGATAGCCAACAAACATGCAAACTTTGGTTCGTGGTTCTAGATTTCCTTCCTTTTTCCTCAGGACGTGGGCGGGACAACCCCAGATTTCTAAAATAGCATAAACTAGGCTCACGACCATTCTAGTGTTCTAAAGGTGTTTTGGGGATTGATTTGGACGGCACGACATTGAGAATGTCATTCACGGTTTCAATTGCATATCCCCCAAAATGAAGTTGGTAGAGTTAAGTAACTAAGCATGCATCTAACCACTTCCAATAAAGTTCTGTTCCGGCGTTCTGCTACACCATTTTGTTGCGGAGTACCCGGGGTAGTAAGTTGTGATAAAATCCCAAGTTCAGTTAAATGATCTTGGAACTGCATATCCAAATATTCTCAACCCCTTTCAGATCGTAAGATCTTTAACGTTTTACCTAATTGGTTCTGAGCCATAGCTAGGATTTCATGAAACTTTGAAAATGTTTATGAATTCCTATGCATTAGGTAAAGACATGAGAATCTAGAGTAATCATCAATGAAAGTGACGAAATATTCAAAACTACCCCTGGCTTGTACATTAAAAGGTCCACAAACATCTGAATGAACGAGTCCAAGTGGTTCCTTGGCCCTATCACCCATTGCAGAGAATGGACACTTGGTCAGTTTACCTATTAGACAAGATTCCGTGACAGGTAATTCACCTAAGGCGAGTTCCCTCAAAGGCTCGTCCTTTGTATGTCTTTGAATCCTATCATAGCCAATGCGACCTAGTCTCAAATTCTATAAATACGTCATGTTATCGTTATCGGTCTTTTGACGTTTATTGGTCCTAGGTTTAGCTACATTGAATAAATCATTGTTAAGAGTGAGGGGTTCGTTAGGTCGCAGAATATAAAGTCTGTTTTCCAAACATGCAATACAAAATTGTGATCCATTGAAAGAAATAGATATATTAGAACTTGTGAAAGTCATAACAAATTATTTTAATTGCAACATGGAAACTGAAATTAAATTTCTACTAAAATCTGGAATAAAAAACTACATCTTTCAAGATTAAATATTTATTTCTGAACTTTAGGCTAGCACTTCCTCTAGCTTGGACCGTAACGAATGCTCTGTTCCCAACTCTAAGCATTAAGCCGCCTTCAGCCACTTCCTCCCACAATTCAAGAAGTTGTAAAGAGTTACAATCATGGTTAGTAGATCCAGAATCAATAATACAAACAGATTTAACATTCTCTAAAACTGTAATGCCCTACTACCCAGGGACCGTTATGTGGTGCATTTTAAACAGTGATAAATTTGCTAACCGAGACATTTGGTCATAATCGTGTAACCAAGTGTGATTAACGATTTATGATTTTTTTTTTTTTGTCAAAGATACAACGTTTCACTAAAATGTTTACTGTATACATTGGGATCCCAAAAATACAATTTAAAGGATAATTACAATAAAATATTTACAACCAGCCAACCTAAGCAGCAAAATAGGGTTTAACCCTAATTTCTCTTTAAACCCTCGGCCGTGGCGGTCGAGCAGCCGCATATGTACACATCGTCACCTAAGCTCTCCAAATCAAGGATGGTCCAGCTTTCTTTTTCCTTTACCTGCACCACATAGCACCCGTGAGCCAAGACTCAGTAAGAAAACTCAATATGCTCATGAACAGGTAATAACATGTCACTGAATCATAATAAGCATGCCTAGCAATAATAGCCATATTCATGCATGCAAGCAAGTCCAAATAAGTGATTATGGGCCCTACCCTCCTGTATGGATGACTATCAAGTCAATCCTAAGTGAATATCAATAATAATTCTGGTATGCATGCTGGGACTTGCAACCCAATCAGATAAGTGACTATGGAGTTACGAACTTGGGTTCCACACCCTAACCAGATAAGTGACTATGGAGTCATGAACTTGGGTTCCACATCCTAACCAGATTAGTGACTATGGAGTCACGAACTTGAACCAGATAAGTGACTATGAATTCACGAACTTGGGTTCCACACCCTAAGCCATGTGACATCACGGTCACCTGAGCCTTTTGGCTCTGGCTCTAAGTAACTAGCCTGTAGACTAGACAAGCATTTTTAGTTTTCATCGAACTTAAGGTCGGTCAAGCATTTCATACTTATGTTGGTAATGCTGATGTCGATTAGATATAATCTTTTCGTCTTTGCGTTCATTATGCTTATGCCGCTCTTGACTCATAAGTCAATTCCATATGACCAGTGCTCAATACTACTGCCGAACTTGACTAATGCGTCACAGCTTCACAGTCAATATTTAACACCGTTGCCAATTCTGACTATGGAGTCAGTTCCACTCATAAGTAAGCAATGCAACCAGGCATATATCATATGTCAAATATTCAAATACAGGGCATTCAACATGCTTAACATTCACTAGCATAATTATGATCATGCACATTTATAGAGACTCAAGCTCTGATCAATCCCATATTCAACATTCATGCCATGCCCTAATCACATGTATCTTATGCCACACATGCATCACATCCTGGGTGCAATTTTCTTACCTTTGGTTCAAGCACAGGTTACCAATAAACGAGCCACAAGCACAATTCTGTTTCCCCATAACGAAGTTGGTAGAGTTGAGTAACTAAGCATGCATCTAACCATTTCCAATAAAGTTTTGTTTCGGCGTTCCGCTCACCATTTTGTTGCGGAGTACCTGGGGCAGTAAGTTGTGATAAAATCCCAAGTTCAGTTAAATGATCTTGGAACTGCATATCCAAATATTCTCCACCCCTATCAGATCGCAAGATCTTTAACGTTTTACCTAATTGGTTCTGAGCCATTGCTAGGAATTCCTGAAACTTTGAAAATGTTTCTGATTTCCTATGCATTAGGTAAAGACATGAGTATCTAGAGTAATCATCAATGAAAGTGACGAAATACTCAAAACCACCCCTGGCTTGTATATTCAAAGGTCCACAAACATCTGAATGCACAAGACCAAGTGGTTCTTTGGCCCTATCACCCTTTGCAGAGAATGGACGCTTGGTCAGTTTGCCTTCTAGACAAGATTCCGTGACAGGTAATTCACCTAAGGTGAGTTCCCTCAAAGGTCCATCATTTGTAAGTCTTTGAATCCTATCATAGCCAATGTGACCTAGTCTCAAGTGCCATAAATACGTCATATTATTGTTATCGGTCTTTTGACGTTTATTGGTCCTAGGTTTAGCTACTTTGAATAAATCATTGTTAAGAGCGAGGGGTTCATTAGGTCGCAGAGTATAAAGCCTGTTTTCCAAACATGCAATACACAATTGTGATTCATTGAAAGAAATAGATATATTAAAACTTGTGAAAGTCATAACAAATCGTTCTAATTGCAACATGGAAACTGAAATTAAATTTCTACTAAAATCCGGAATAAAAAATACATCTTTTAAAATTAAGTATTTATTTCTGAACTTCAGACGAGCTATTCCTCTATCTTGGACCTTAACGAACGCTCCGTTCCCAACTTTAAGCTTTAAGTCGCCTTCGTTCACTTCCTCCCACGATTCAAGAAGCTTTGTTTTTCGCTACTAGAAACTTGGGGCAATCTCATTTCCAATGCCCCTTCTCTTTGCAGTGAAAACATTTATCTTTACCTTTCTTGTTTTGTAGTTATTCCCCTTAGGCGTCTGTGCACATTGTTGTGCACTCGTCTTTGCAGCCTTTGCAGGCTTGGGGCTATTGTTTTGTCCACCTTTCCTCTTGTTTCTAGCTTTCGAAGACGAAGCTGGATGAGCTTCAACCTTAGCTAGATCAGCAGCAACATCAGTAGTCTTATTTTCACCTCCTTTACTAGGTCCACCCATGATAGGTTCAATAATATGAAGCTCGTTCATGAGCTGTGTCAGACCATAGTTGAGTTGAGCACGAACGTGCAGACACGGTTCCATCCGAGAATTTACGGTGCCATCACGAACATGCAGAGACGGTGCTATCCAAGCATTTACGGTACCATCACAAGCATTGACGGTGCCATCACTAACGTGCGGACACAATGCTCGTTCTAGGGATTCCTCAATCATGACGAACTCGGAGTTGTCACCAATCAACTTTATGTTGATATTCTGCTTCCAATTAAGGAAGTTTTTTCTAGTGAGTTTCTCCATCGAAAGTTGAGAAATGATGGGAGTAGACATAGACACTACTTAGCTTAAAACTACAAATCATCAATAAAATAGAAATTAATCACAATTGCTCAATAAAACTTCTATTCACACAAATTTCAAGAAATAGCACAACATATACCAAAAATATGTAAGATATGAGAAAAAATACCAAAAACAATCATATCTCTATTTCTTTAGGTTTTTAACTAATCTATGATATCCTTGTCCCGGTTGGCGAGAGTCAAAAATACCACTAGCTAAATAGAGTTGTAAACTCATTTAATAATTGACGCCATTATTAACAACCTACTATTCGATCAAAATAAGAAAACAAAATCTCTTATTTTATGAGCTAGACCCACGGTTTCAATAATCATAGATTTAGTCCTAGTAGTCACCGTAGGGGTGAGTCTAGTAGAATTTGACCTATAATTATCTATCTTTCGAAATCTAACCTTGTCAAAATAACTAATGAACACCTTCCGTAGGGGGACGAATCAAAGCGCCTCGAGGCCCCATTAAGCTATTGACTATGTTAAACCAACGGTGGAGATCGAATAAAATTCTTAAAATAAGCTCATTATAAAGTTAAAATTAGTATTTTTATTATTTATTTTTAGAAAATTAATGACTATGGTTTTCCAAAAAAAATTAAACAGATAAATTTTTTTAAAACCAAAGTCCTATAATTTCTTATTAATTCTAAAGTGTCACATTGAAACAAATTCAATTAACTTAGAATTAATTTGTTGCTAATCAATATTTAGGTTTAACTAATATAATGAACCTATACAATTAAGTCCAACTCAGGTAAATGGGCCTTAACAATTGGGCTTGTATGGAGGAGGGCTGGGTCCAGTATGTCGTTCCCACTACAAAGGCCCCCTATCTTCCATACAAGGTCCAAAAGACAGGAATTTAAACCTTCGTTTTATTAATTGTTATTAATTGATTAGGCCCACTATAGTCATGCAAAGCAAATGGGCCTTCACAAGTAGAATCACCCACAAGAGAGGAATTTAAACTTTACATTTTCTAATGGGCCCAAATAAAACCTATCATTTTATGAATATTTTATTTGGCAAAATACCATATATCTAACAAACATATGGGCCACTATATGCATCTAAGCCCAATTGCAAATATACCACATATAGTGCAAACAGACATGTTATAATTGGATGGGCCTAATCATGTTACTAAATGAGCAATTCTATGAATTTATGCAAAAATACCACAATTTATTTCATTTGAAAAAAATACCACATTTAATTATCTAGAATTTATCCAAAAAAAAAATCAAATTAATTAAATTTTTACAAAAAATAAGTCAATTTAAATGAAATTTATCAACAATTAACAATAGTTAATTTAAATTTCATTTATCAACAATCAACTTGGTTTTAGGTTAATTTGAAAAAAAAAATATTAATTTAATTTAAATAGGATTTACCAACAATTAACCAAAGTTAATTTAAATCCTATTTATTAAAAAAAATTTATTAATTGGCTGAAAAAAAAATTGATATTTTTCAAAATTTAACCAATTTAAATTTTAAAATCAATATCTAAACTATCTTCCAAAAATATCTTGTGTTGTTACAACTATTATCTAATATTTTAACCATTTAAAAAAAATACAAATAGTTATAACAACCCTAAAATATCTCAAATAGTTAAACAAATTCAAATATCCATAAAAATATCTAACTAACAATGTTCAAATTTCAAATAATTTAAATATTAAAAACTATAGAATAAAAAGATATTTATATTTTCAAATAAAGATTTAATAAAAAAATCAAGAATTTAAATGAAAATATCTTAAATATCTGATATCTTAATTCTAATATTTTAATATATTAAAAGATTTAAAATAAAATTGTTAGTCATTTTTAAATTTGAATTTGAATCTTTGTAGAAAATATCTAATCATTTATATCTCAACTAACAAAAATATCTTATTAAAAAAAAAAAATTAAATGATAAAACAAAAAAGATATTTTTGGTTTTGATTATAAATAATAAATTTCAACAAATTTTAATTTTATTTATTCTTCAAAAAAAAAAAAATTCTGGATGAACAGTACCCGTATCGGGTACTGTTCACCGTGGTGTGCACTGGCTGCTGGTGGCGCGCGCGCGGGGCTGGGGTGCGCGCATGAAGCGTGCGCGCGCGGATGGGTGGTGGCGCGCTGGGCGCGCGCGCGCGCATGGCAGCCAGAACAAAAAATTTCGAAATTTTTTTTTTGTGCAATTTTTTCAACCAAAACCATTTTCTAATTAATTTTTACCATGTTTTACACAAAATAAAGCATATTTAAAAATTAATAGCAAGAAAACACAACAAAATAACCTAAAAATTGCTAAAATTCACATAAAATCAATATGTTCATAAAAACATGAAAAACCGTCCAATTATTCAAACATATCATATTATCCAATTTTAAACATGTTTATGCATGAAAATAAAGATTACCAAAGGCTCTGAGGCCAGTTGTTGGAAAAATTTATACAGGATCTTTATTTATTTTCATGTATATCTAATATTAAACAAATTAATACAAGATAGCCTAAAACATGTTTCTAAAATTGAATTCAAAGAGAAACAAATAATATAATACTTACAGTATACGCAGCGGAATTAAGAGTCCTTCTTTCAGTTTCTCTAACTCTTGTATCCTTTCTGTGGCAGAGTATTATCAAGAAACTGAACCGATCTTCTATTTTCTTCACAATCTTCCAATGTATCCTTAGAACCACCTAGACTAGTGTGGGCAATTCTCAACACATGAGATAGATATAGAGAGAAGAAGAGAAAATAACAAAGTGGCTTAGAAAAGGACTTGTGTTTAGAGAGAATATAAAACTATTAGAAAATCTGACTTGTGACTTATCTGTCGTCTCTAAAATCTTCTCTCTAAGCACTCCTTTTATAGACTCAATTAGGCCATTTAATTTAATTAAAAAATCAATAAAATAACAGCCATTTTTAAGCCCTAGGTCGAAATTATCATGGGCTATAGGCCCGTGAAATTTCTCATTTGATTATAAGCCCATTGGACTTAAAATCAAGGCCTGTATTATTTTCTATTGATTTAATTAATTAAATAATTATTTAAATCCTTTATCAAATTAATTATTTATAATTTGAACCTTGATTTAGATTTATTTATTAATTTAGATACCAATTTATCTTAATTAATAAATCTGCCATAATTTCTCTTTTCTTCTCAAAATTATACAACTCTGTGAAACTATCCAAAATTGACCTGGTCAACTTTGATAATTCTAATTGATGATTAAATCAATTAATTGAGACTATCTAGATGATTTTATCCAAGGTACAATGGGGACCATGGGCCTATGAAATCAAGCTCCAATAAGTTATCATAAATCTAACAAATAAATTTACTAACTTATTAATTCCTCGTGACTCCACTATAGACTTGGAATTGCACTCTTGAATTCATAGAACGCTCTATAACAAATATAGATACGCTATTAATTATCCATTGTTACAACCATAATTGTCACTCAATCCTCTATAGACGGTCTACAATGAGATAGGACTAAAATACCGTTTTACCCCTCATTGTATTTTATCCTTAAAACACTTAGTTCCTTGTAAATGATATTTCAGTAAACTAATTTAATTACTGAAATGAGATCTCTATCATTTAACACCTTGAACCAAACTAAAAGGAAACCATCGTTTCACTTCTTCATCAGAAGCTATAGATGTTCATATCTATGATTAACACTCCCACTCAATTATACTACCGAGTTCCCAAGATGTAAGTATGGGCTAGTCCGTAGGGTAAGCTGGTAACGAACAAGTCAAAGAACTCAAATAATACAATCAGTTAGAATACTAACCACTCAGAATTGAGATTGAATTGACCTATGGTCAACTATATGATATGACTAGAATAGATAATAACGGTATGTTTACTTATCTTATCAACTGTCAATATCGGTCCTGTCCGATGTAACAAATACATCCGATCTTATCTACTTTGCTAATGTTCTGGAAAGAACATAACACTATAATGTGTAAGTAGATCATATCGTAGATTGGGAAGTCAGTGTAAATCCGGGGCACTGACTAATCTTAGGACTAACTTATTTTTGAACATATAATCATATTTATATTCCACTGTGATTACGTCACTATAAATAAGATTAGCTATATGTTCGGGATTTAATAGAAGTTTATATTAAACAAATAATCATGAAAATAAAACATGTAAGCAAAGTGATTGACCAAGTCAAAAAATGATTTCTATTCTTTTATTGATAATAAAATGAGATTACAAAGAATTTGGGTTTTAATTAGGGCATAAAACCCCAATAGTTCCCTCGACCTCACTATGTCTGTATAATACCTTAACCCAAGGTATAGCTTTTTTTCTCAGAACTCTGTTCTTTCTGTCAAAATATGAACTGGCTATTCCTCATAGGATAACTTGGCCTCTAATTCCAGATTCTCATAACTTAACACATGAGTCTCTTCTAACCCATGTCCTCATCATGGAAATATAAAATACATTCTATACAACTGACAGTGTCAAAGATAAGGCCAAACCCTAGGCCACCTGACCAATCCTGTCCATGATTCAAACGGTCCTTACTAATCTAGAGCTCAACTTGCCCTATTTCCTCACCCCTTTCCATGGTGATATTCTAAGGAAGTTACAACCTTCAACTTGGAATTCCATATTCCTACATTTCAAATCAATATAACTTTCCCATTTACTCTGAGAGGCGAGCATCCAAGCTCTAATCTTTTCAATAGCCTCAATGATCCCCTGAACTACTTTAGAATCCAAATAACATCTCACCCATCTCATTCCAATGAATGTGCCCTCTCCAATAACTGGATAACTCTCTCTCTGATTTACCATCAGTCTAAGGATAATGAACTGTACTAAACTACAACTACATACTCATCGCCTTCTGTAACCTTTCCCATAACTTGGAAGTAATAACAGAGTCCTCATCTGATAAGATAGACCTTGAATTCCATGAAGGCGTACTATCTCTCTCACATAGAGATCTACATGATGATCAAATGTGCTACTTGTCCTTACTAATAGAAGTGAGCTGACTTAAATACTAGTCCATAATGACCCAATCCAAATCATGCTGGTCCACTATCCTGTGATGTCCTTCCACTAAAGAATATACAAAGGCTGTAATGGCCCTACTGATTCCCAGTAGTCTATCCTGACCTGCTAATAGGTTAAGAACTTTTCCACGTATTTAGTCATGCCCTTCTCCATCCCAGGCCACCAATATAAAGCTTTTAGATTCCATTTCATATTCCATGATGCCTGGATGAAGAGAATAAGAGGGTAATATGAGATTCATCCAAAATCTCCCATTTAATCCCAGTGTCCATCGGATCCCAAGTCTGATCCTTATACCACAATAAACTCATACCTGACACTGTATAGTGCTTAGCTAATCCAGCTAAGACTTTCCCCTCACTCCTTCCCATCTGTGGATCACTTAATTGTTTTTCCTTTGATCCTCTCTACCAGAGTAACTCAAACATAATGTTGGCCACCTGACCCACCAGTAACTCTACTCTAGTTCTGGTCATATCCTTTAACTAACATGATGGATAGGCAATCACTTTTCCCTATCACTGAGGTGTCATAACAACCCACTAACTGGTTCTGATCTATAAGAAGACTCAGAATTTTTTCCCAAAGCTTATATAATATCCTGCCCATCCAAGGAAACTCCTGCCCTCAAGGCGTTCCTTGACCTTGGAAAATCTCTACAGAGAATAAACCACAACACCGTCGATCAAGACGATCACAAATCCAATTAAGATAATCCTTGAATACTTAGTCCATCTAATTCATTAAAACAACTTGGCATTAACCAAATCCTTAAAACATAACTCAGCACTCCCAGTGCCCTTATCTAGGGGTGTGCACGGTGTGGTTTGGGCGATTTGAACACTTTTTAATACACCACGCCACAAGTGCGGTGTAGTAGCTAGAACACACCGTGCGGTGTGATTTCGTTGCACCAAACCGACCAAACCAAACCATTTTTTGCGGTGTGGTTTAGGTGGTTTTCCACGGTGTAAGTGTGTTAAAAAAATATGTGTGAGATAGAGAGGTGATAGGGAAGAGGCGCAAATGAGATGAGAGAGGAAGGAGTTGTTATCGTGTATGATGTGTTAGAGAATTATGTTATACCCTAATTTAAGTGGACTCCTAATTTAAGTGGGCTCCTAGTTTTAGATTGGGTTACTAAAATATAGTATATATGTAAAGTTTAATTTTTTTTAAACATATTTATAAGTATACGGTGTGGTGTGGTGCAAACCAAGATTTCACACCGCCAAACCGCGCACCGCACCGCACCATGTGGTTTAGCTAAGATACAAACAATACCGAACCATTCCACTTTTGACAATGCGGTTTGCGGTGTAGTGTGGTGAGGTGTGGTCGGTCGTGCGGTGTAGTCTTCTGCATATCCTTCTCCCTTTCAGCTAGGTACATTTTAAACGAGTCTAAAACCTCGATTAGCGAGCTAATGGTACATTTTAAAATCATATGGTAATGGCTCTAGGGTAGTAGGGCATTACAACTTGGTATTAGGGCGTGTCAATGTTTATGGTTCTTGGAGATTGACCAAACATGTACGCTCGCTGCCAGAGACGATCTCAACTCAGGGTTGGTCGGTATTAAGTGAAATATATGTTTAATTACTTATCTGAGTTGCTCTATTTGCCTGATTGACATGTATAGAACATGATGAATATATATAATACCAGGGCATGACCCCTTTGACTGTTATAGGATTATGTTGTGTGTGCATTGTGTTGGTTGTTTTGTGTGTTTGATTGGTTGAACTGGGAGGTGGTTTTCTTTGGATGTTGTTATCGTGCATGATGTGTGGCGTAATTGATTGCAAGCATATTAAAGTTATGCCCCGGCATTAAATTAGATTCCGCGGAAATATGGCCGAAGATAACGACTAGGGTCAGGACCCTCCACCTGCCCCAAAGAACTAGTAGCAGATGTTTGCAGAAATGCAAGCCAGACTTCAGAGAACTGAAGATGAACTCCGAGAGTTGAGACAGCAGGCCCCTCCTCAGGATGCTTGATTACAGGCCCCACAAGCTATGGCACCAGTACTAGCCCAACCTATGATGGAGAATGGGTGGGAGGCTTTGTATGAAAGGTTCATAAAGCAGCACCCTCCCACCTTTGAGGGTGGTCCAGACCCACTGCAGGAAGAGCAGTGGATGTATATGATTTCTTCCATATTGGATTTCATTAGGGTGGAAGGAAATGAGAGGGTGGCTTGTGGTAGCTATATGTTAAAGGATGACGCTCACATCTAGTGGGAAGTTATGTCTCAGAGGAGGGATGTGACTACTATTGTATGGGATGAGTTCAGGGATGCTTTCAATGAGAAATACTATAGTGTTGCAGTTCAATCTGCAAAGACTGATGAATTCACCAATCTAACTCAGAAAAGGATGATCTTGGAGTAAGTCATCTGATTGAGTTTTCTTATAATAATAGTTATTAGGCGACTATCGGAGTGGCTCCGTATGAAATGTTGTATGGGAGGAAATGTAGATCGCCCATTCATTGGGATGAGATGGGAGAGAGGAAATACTTAGGTCCTGAGTTAGTTCAAAGGACTAACGAGGCAATTAAGAAGATTAGAGCCTGAATGCTCGCCTCCCAGAGTAGACAGAAGAGTTTCTCAAACTTGAGACGTAGAAGTGTAGAGTTTCAAGTCAGTGATCATATGTTTTCTCAAAGTTTCTCCTTTGAGATGAGTGAAACGATTCAGAGTAAAAGGAAAGTTAAGTCCTAGATTTATTGGCCTCTTTGAGATTCTGGAACGAGTTGGAGAGGTGCCATACAGGTTAGCTATGCCTCCAGCCTTGTCAGGAGTTCACAATGTATTCCATGTGTCAATGCTCTGGAAGTATGTATTTGATCATGCACATGTGTTAAGCTATGAAAACCTGGAACTAGATCAAGATTTGTCTTATGAGGAGAAACCGGTTCAGATCCTAGACCGAAAGGATAAAGTTTTACAGAATAACACAATTTCCTTAGTGAAAGTGTTGTGGAGAAACAACAAAGTAGAAGAGGCAACTTGAGAGCTTGAGTCTAATATGCGAGATTGATATCTCGAACTATTCAGGTAAATCTTGGGGATGAAATTTCTGTAAGGAGGGGATAGTTTTTACGCCACAAATTCATTAATAAGGCTCGGTGCCTTGATTAGTGTGCTGGGAGGGCAATAATGGATTTAATAGTATTACTACGTGATTAATTGTGATATGTGTATCAGTACTTAATTACTTGAGTTATATTATAATGTGAATGTATATATATATATGCATGTGTAGGAGAATTAAATATGCATGTGGGCCCGTTCTTGTTAATAAGGGCATGTTTGTAATTTTGGCCCATTGAGGGCATAAATGTAATTATGTGTGTGTTATGCTTGAGACCACAGTATTGTGGAGATATATTTGAGATGTGTGGTCTGAGGAGATCCTAGGGAGAATATTAGCGGAATAGTCACAACGGGGTCAAATACCCAGCTCGAGGTGAGCCTAGGGGTATTTTGGGGAAATGTAGTGTGTATTCGGGGTTGATTGGGTAACAGGTAGTTATTTAGCGGTTATTTGGGTATGTCGGGATTAATTTGGAATATATAAGAATACTTAAGGAATTAGCGGGAATGGGGAAAATGACGGGTTTGCCTTTGGAGGCTTTAAAGGGCTAAGGATAAGCCCAGGGGCATTCTGGTCATTCTCAAAGCAAAAGGATGGACTTGGTTGGACTTAATCTCAAAAGAACACTTAGGAAAGAAAAGGAATACTCTCACTTTTTCTCTCTCTCTACTCAACTCACTCCCTTTACTTTGGTGTGCTTGGAGGCTTTGGGAAACTCTTGGTTAATTGGCTTAGGAATTGAGGAACTTGAAGCTTGAAGTGTTTAGGATTTAGCTCAAGGTCGGATTTTTAGTTGAGGTAAGGGTTTTATTCTTATTTTTGTTGATTTTCTGCTGTAATTTAGGGGTTTTCTTGAGTTTTAAACCTTGGACTGACTTTGGATTTTGATTAGACATGGTGTTGTTTTTGGGGTTTTTGTACTGATTATGTTGCCTTGATTTGGATTCTAGATGCAATTTTGGGTTTGGGTGTTGGTTATGATTAATTTTAGTGAAATTGGCTAGAGAAACCTCAAGGGAATTTTGGGTTTTGGAGCTCGAGCCATGACTGTGTTCTTCAGGCATCGTGGCCCGTGTGTGTGGAAGGGGCATGTCGATTCTCTGAAATCGCCCAGGCGCCGCAACGCAGGTTGGGGCGTGTCACTGCCCGCGTCCCCCCAGGAGAGAGACTTGGGCTCTCTGACTTGTAGCGCGCCGTAGCCCTAGGGGCTGGGTCGCGGCTCTAATTAAGGGAAATGGCCAAAAATAGATTTTTAAGCTCGAAAACTCAAACTTATGGCCTCAAGAGGGATTCTACTATCCAGTTTAGTAGAATTTGAGGTCCCGAAGGCTAAAATAATATTATGAAGTTTCTAATTTGTTTAGGGTTTCATGGATGTTTATTATTATTACGTTGTGACTAGGTTTTACCGCTAAGGCTCAGGTTTAGGGGTCGTGCTCGGGATCGCACTATACTGTCAGCTCAGGACTAAGGTAAGAAAATTGTTTGTGCCCGTAGAGCAGGGCATGGCTTGATTATTCGTGTTTAGTGTTATGTATGAATGTTTATAATTTTTATGCCATGTTAATGTGTTTATGACTGATCGACGAAGGCCGGGTTCGGCAAGGGCTGTGATCGGCAAAGGCCAGAAACGAAAATAAGCATGCTGAATGTAGGTCGCCATGCATGACCATCTAGGGTGTTGTACTCGCCCGCTCGGTTAAGACTGTGAAACTAGTGCTTGGTAACACATCTAGATCGGTTTAGGCCGCTGTTGTGAATTACGTGTTATATATGTTTAAGTTATGCATTCACTATAATAAAATATTATATGCTATGTTTATGGAGTTTTCTTGTTGGACCTTGGTTCACGGGTGCTCTATGGTGCATGTAAGGGCAAAGGAAAGGCCGACCAAGCTTGAGTTGGAGGGAATGGAGTGGTGCGTACATGTTTGGCCTACCTGGCTGCCACGACTGGGGTAGTTTTGAGAAACACTGTGCAAACGACCAATTTTGTCGCTTAGGTCGACTGTATGATAACTTTTATGTTGTAATTATGTTTTCAACGATGTTTTGGGATCCCAATGTAACACTTATATAATCTTAATGAATGTCCAAACCTTTTCTATTAAAGTTTCATTAAATGTGTCTTCACTTTAATTTAATCACAATTTTTAGTCTAAAACCTCGATTAGCGAGCTAATGGAACATTTTAAAATCACATGGTAATGACTCTAAGGTGGTAGGGCATTACAAATACACCCTCAGCGGGTCAAAATTACGAAAATGCCCTTTTTAACATAAATGGGTCTATAAGCACATTTAATACACTTAAGCATGCATGAGCAGTCATATCATAATATAACTCATAAAATTCACATATATAATCTCAATTACATCATATTAACATATAAACATCCAATTATGTCCTCCTGGCACAATAATCAATGCACTAAGTCTTATTAGCAAATTGGAGACGTTACATTAGCATTAAACAACTATTTCTTAATAATAAATAGTAGATAAAATACACACATTTACTATGTTCACTTGAGAACATTATGGCTCGCTTTTGCACCGTTAATGGCCATGTGCCCAAATTCATTTATGGACTATTCTTGAGAATGAACTCCCGATTGTCACAAAAGGCGACACCACCCTTAAGTCCATATAGGTAGAACTATTATAGTATCTTGTTACTCTTAAGATACTTGTGATCTAGAGAATAAGTACCTTAAAAAATGTTCAGTTTTAACCCTCTAATTATTAATATTTAGTATTTATATTTTAGATGGGACAATTTTAAGTATTATATACACTCACTTAGTTGTCTTGTTATTACCTATGAAACCTAAAACTATTTTGAGTAACTAGTATTTAGATAAATCACCATCAACAATGATTTTCTTTAAGGAGTTTAAGTCTCATCCCTCGAGATGTACTAAATCTTTTGTAAAAGATTTAGTTATTTGTAAAGTTTTCTCTTAACTTCTAAATTTTTTTATTCTATTTTGAATTATCTCCATTTCTTATGGATGCATATTTAATGAGTCATCGCTCTCTCATTATTTTATTCAAACCTTGTGCTAGCTATAGTTTGAACAAAATAGTTACACCCTAATTTATCAATATAGTGAGTTTGATTTCAATTCAACACTCCACCCCACTATTTTCACACTTTAATACTCAAGATGGACTCATTTCACTCATTATTGAATACGTTGACACTGAGAACTCGTCAATGAAGTTGAGTCGAAAAACTTGTAAGATTATATGGAAATGAAGAACTTAAAAAAACTTGGAGTAAAGTTGCAGAGTAAAAATGGAGATAAAATGTTTGTATTGCTTTGAGGTCTCAGGTTACAAATGATTTTTCCCCCTACAATGACCAGGGAATGCCCTATTTATAGGGGAGCTCTAATGGCTCTTATTACAAAAATGGTCTCAAGGGGACAAAGTGGTGGTAGTATGACAAGGCAACTCAAAGGATCATGGAGCAGGTGTTAGTGGTGTTGGGCTTCAGGCCTGTCGGGTCTAACATTTGTCGGAGGCGTGGGAGGAGGTGTGCCTCCTCTTAGTACTTTGCATGACCACTACACTTCTGACTTATGTACGATCACTACTCTTTGATGGTCGTGTCTAGTTCGTACTACTCGGGCCTTTTACATACCTCCTATTTACCCATGCCTTAATAAGTCCTTGAGAGCTCGAGTGCAAGGCATTTATAGCTTGAGGTCGAGGAGGTACTTTGCCTCCAGGCTATAGGGACTCTCCGAGCTTATTTCCTTTCAAGCTTAGTGATGGCCTTTAGTTGGTATTCCATGTTTGTTGAGGCCCTCTATTTCATCTCCTTAGCTTCTAGGGAGTCTTGCACATGTTTCATGGTTCGAGGAGGGGTTGAACCTGTGCTTGGGCTTCATGGGGGCCCTAAGGTCACCCCCTAGGTCGCCCCATAGGTGAGCTCGCCCCTGGGGTCCGAGGGGATGTGAGCTTGGTCCTCGTGTCTCCTCCATCTCCTCAAAGAAACTCTGGGGCGTTGTCATCTTGTTTGTCTTCTTTTGTCATCTCCTCAAAACAAATGTTTGAGATTACAGAAAGACTATCTGACAGAAAATCAAAAGATCTATTCTTGATGATCCAGGTTTTAGATTCTCTCTACAACATAAGTCATTTTCTAAGCCTCAATATTCTCTTCTATCTCAAGTCTGTATCTATCTCATGTGTTGAGAATTGCTCACTCTTGTCTAGGTGATTCTAAGGATACTTTGGAAAGCAATGAAGAAAATTGAAGAACAGTTCAGTTTCTTGGTGATACCCTGCGACATAAAGGATACAAGGGTTAGAGAAACTGAATGAATGACTCAATCATTCCATTGCACAATAATGTAAGTGTTCTTACCATTATCTCTTTATGAATTCGATTTTAGAAACATGTTCTAGGTTTTCTTATATTAATATGTTTAATATAATATTTACTTGAAAATAAACAAGATCCTGAATAAGTTTTCCCAACAACTGGCCTTAGAGCCTTTGGTAATCTTTATTTTCGTGCATGAACATGGTAAAATTGAATTATTTTATGTATTGAATAATTGGATGGATTTCATGATTTTTATGATGCATATTGAATTTTATGTGATTATTATCATATTTGGGTTATTTTGTTGTGTTTTATTTGCAAATAATTTTTATATAAATGCTTTATTTGATGTAAAACATGGTAAAAAATATTTAGAAAATGTTTATGGATTGAAAAGATTACCCAAAATTTTTTTTGAAAACATTTTTTTGGGTTGTGGCCGTGGTCACGAGTTTTACTGGTTGCGGCCAAAGCACGTTTTTTGCCCGAAAAGAGTCTTGTGGCCGCGACCACTACTTTTACTGGCCGCGGCCAGATATAATGACCCGACTAACTTAAAGACCTTAGACCATTAAAAGTACTAAGACATAACTATTATTTTCGAATACTTACATAAAATAATATAACTTTATTATAGAAAATCCAAAATACGGGATCCCATTGTTATTAAATCATAAAGAAATACAAAACTTTGAATTAAATGTTCAAATGCTAAATGTGAAAATCATAAATACATAAATAAAAAGATTCGAATCATAAACGTCATCCTCGATCGATTCCATCAGTCCTCTCCCAATACACATGCCAAAGCCACATAGAATCTGTCCTGCCTTCCATGTTCATTTACCATAACCATCTAAATAAAAAGGAATGAGCCTAATGCCTAGTAAGGAAAAACTACTAAAGCATAGCATAAATCATAAGACGTACAAACATAAATAAAACATAAAACATAAGACTACAAATTAATGGCCATTAACTCATTACTGTAGTATGTGATAGAAACCATCTAAGTCCTCTTGCTACTATTTAGAGGTAGGTTCAAACACAACTATAGTCTACGATAATGATAAAAAAAATCTTGGGATTTGCTTATTTGCTATCTAAGCAACCATATTTCCCAAGCGACGACATACATACATACATACACACATACATACATACACACATACATACATACCACATACATACATACACACATACATACATACACACATACATACATACACACACACATACATACACACACACATACATACATACATACATACATACATACATACATACATACATACATACATACATACATACATACATACATACATACATACATACATACATACATACATACACACACACACACACATAGCATATAAACATAATCATAACACATAAAATGTAACTTATTTTCCTTGCCAAAACCGGGGTATTGGAGACAAGTGCGAGATTGGAAACTCCTAAAACAATACAGTAAAATCATAAGTTCCCTAAAGAAAAGAAGATCTAAACCATCAAGATAAGAACTTACTGAAACCTAAAGTTTCAAGAAAATCAAACACCTAACCAAAAGCAATTATAACAAGTTAGGATTTGAAGTAAAAGAAAAGAATAAGAGGAACTATAATGAACTAAACCCGAGGATAAATGTACCTTGGATAGCTTAGAACTTCGATCTACACCTCAATTCTGAAATCACACTCTAGCTTACTTCCCAAGTGTTTAGAAAAGCTTAGATTTGAAAGCTTTTAAATCCAAAATCCTAGTGTTTCTCTCCAGAATGAAATTAGCAGCATGGAGGCTCTGAGAAGTGCTTTAATGATGATGCAAATGGTTGAGTGAAGGGTCCTATTTATAGAGTTCAAGGAGTGAAACTAACTCCCATTAAAATGAATAAAAATTGAATTTTTTGCTCAACAGATGCCCAGAAATCGGTCAAAATCGTTCAAGAGCAAGTCCAAGTTGTTGATGGTTGTTTCTAGCTCGAATTCCATGGACTTTCAAAATATGCAAGTGGAGCCAACATATCGCCCCCTATAGGCAATATATCGCATCCCCCATATTCCCGAGGCTCCGTGGTTTCATTCGTGCGAAGTCGATGTGTTTTCCGTATCATCATAGGTGATATATCGACCCCTATAGGTGCGATATATCGGTTTACATTGATATTTTAAACACGTTTTTGCACACTTTCAGCACACTTGAAGTTGTTTAAACCACTTTGACTGAGTAATATGAGATTCTAAGAGTTGAGGGAAGGTTCTAGACTTCTTAGGTTTATCCTTGATTAATTTATTCATCTAAAATCCTTAAATCCTTAATAAACATTCTTAATTATTATATTTAAACCTTAGGTTATAATAAATAATATTTCTATTACCAGCTATATTAATCAAACCTTATGATAAAATTAATATTTTTAAACTATAGGTCAAACTTATAAAATCCATAACTATCTCTATGAGTTTCCAAATGATTCCCGGCTTGAACCAATAACCATGAAAGCTAAAATACTATAGCATAAGCTACTACTATCTAGCTAAGTAAAATTCCGAGATGCTACACCATAACACGTTTTTTTTTTGTCGAGATTGGTCCCGTGGCCACGACCACCACTTTCACTGGTCACGACCTGCGATGAATTTTTTCTTAAAATTCGAATTTTGAATGTATTTTTTAATGGGTTAATACAAAAATATTAGGTTTTTTCTATTATTTAAAAATATCTTTTTGAAATACGATATTTTTGTTGTTTGATCTTTTAAAAAAATAGATATTTTCTACAAAAATTCAAATTTAAATTGAAAAATAAGATAACTAATGAATTTTAAATATTTTTTATATTAGAATTATGTTATCAGACATTAAAGATTTTTTATAGTACTTGATATTTTTTTAAAATTTGATATTTGAAGATATTAATATATGATTAATCAATGGATTTTAATATTTAAATTATTTGAAATTTAAAAATTTGTTGAGAAGATATTTTTCTAAATATTTGAATTTTTTTAATTATTTAAGATATTTTTTCAAAAACAGTAGATGATATACTTTTTTAAAGTATAATTATAATTGGTTAAATTTTTAAAAATATCACATTTTCTAAACCAATTAATAAAATATTTTTTAATAAATGAGATTTAAATTAACTTTGGTTAATTGTTGATAAATCTTATTTAAATTAAATTAATATTTTTAAAAATTACCTAAACTAAGTTGATTGTTGATAAATGAAATTTAAATTAACTTTTGTTAATTTTTGATAAGTTTCATTTAAATTGACTTATTTATTTTTGCAAAAAATTAATTAATTCGAATTTTTGGATAAATTCTAGAAAATTAATTGTGGTATTTTTGCAAATGAAATAAATTGTGGTATTTTTGCATAAATTCATAGACTTGCTCATATAGTAATATGATTAGGCCCGTCTAATTATAACATATCTATTTGCACTATATGTGATATTTTTTCAATTGGGCTTAGATGCATATAGTGGCCCATATGTTTGCTAAATACATGGATTTTTCCAAATAAAATATTCATAAAATGATAGGTTTTATTTGGGCCCATAAGAAAATGTAAAGTTTAAATTCCTCTCTTGTGTGTGGTTCCACTTGTGAAGACCCATTTGCTGGACATGAATATAGTAGGCCTAATTAATTAATAACAATTAATAAACCGAATGTTAAATTCTTGTCTTTTGGATCTTGTATGGATGTATTGGGACCTTAGTAGTGGGAACGAAATACTGGACTCAGCCTCCCTCCATAGAAACACAATTGTTAAGGCTCATTTGCCTGAGTTGGACTTAATTGTATATGCTCATTATATTAGTTAATATTGATTAGCAAAAAATTAATTCTAAATTAATTGAATTTGTTTTAATGTGACATTTTAGAATTAATAGGAAATTATTGGAATTTGGTTTTAAAAATTTATTCTTTTTATTTGTTTGGAGAACCATAGTCATTAATTTTCTAAAAATAAATAATAAAAATACCATGTTTTAATTTTATAATGAGCTTATTTTAAAAATTATGTTCGATCTCCACTATTGGTTTAACAAGGTCAATAGCTTAATCGAGCCTCGAGATGCTTTGATTCGTCCCCTTACGGAAGGTGTTCATTAGTTATTTTGACAAGGTTTAACTAATATAATGAACATATACAATTGAGTTCAACTCAGGTAAATGTGTTTTAACAATTGGGCTTGTATGGAGGAGGGCTGGGTCCAGTATGTCATTCCCACTACAAAGATCCTCATACTTCCATATAAGGTCCAAAAGACAGGAATTTAAACATTCATTTTATTAATTGTTATTAATTGATTAGGCCTACTATAGTCATGCAAAGCAAATGTGCCTTCACAAGTGGAATCACCCACAAGAGAGGAATTTAAACTTTACATTTTCTAAGAGGCCCAAATAAACCTATAATTTTATGAATATTTTATTTGGCAAAATCCATATATCTAGCAACATATGGGCCACTATATGCATCTAAGCCCAATTACAAAAATACCACATACAGTGCAAACAGACATGCTATAATTGGATGAGCCTAATCATGTTACTATATGAGCAAGTCTATGAATTTATGCAAAAATATCACATTTTATTTCATTTGCAAAAATACCACAATTAATTACCTAGAATTTATCAAAAAATTAGAATTAATTAAATTTTTACAAAAATAAGTCAATTTAAATTAACTTTTGTTAATTGTTGAAAAATATCATTTATCAACAATCAACTTGGTTTAGGTTAATTTGAAAAATATTAATTTAATTTAAATAGGATTTATCAACAATTAACCGAAGTTAATTTAAATCTCATTTATTAAAAAAAATATTTTATTAATTGGTTGAAAAATTGATATTTTTCAAACTTTCACCAATTTTAAACTTTAAAATCAATATATTAACTGTTTTAAAAAAAATATCTTCTGTTGTTACAACTATTAGCTAATATTTTAACCTATTTTTTAAAAATAAAATATTAATAATTATAACAACCCTAAAATATCTCAAAACAGTTAAAAAAATTTAAATATCCTTGAAAATATCTAACTAACAAATTTCAAATTTCATATAATTTAAATATTAAAACTATAGAATAAATTGATATTTATATTTTCAAATAAAGATTTAATAAAAATAACAAGTATTTAAAAGAAAATATATTAAATATCTGATATCTTAATTTAATATTTTAATATATTAAAAGATTTAAAATTAAGTTGTTAGTCTATTTTTAAATTTGAATTTGAATCTTTGTAGAAAATATCTAATTATTTAAATCTCAACCATAAAAAATATCTTATTTGAAAAAACATATTTAAATGAAAAAATAAATTTGATATTTTTGGCTTTCATATAAATAATCAATTTCACAATTTTATTTTCTTTTATTAAAAAAAATATATGATGAACAATACCCGTCACCGAAGGGCGCAGGGTTGGGCGTGCACGCGTGCACGCAAGGCACACTCGCGGAGGAGCAGGTGGACACGGAGGGTCGCGCACTGGTGCGCTCGCACTGGGAAGGTGACGCGCGCTGATGCGCACGCGCAGGGGGGTGAAGCGTGTCACGGGCCGGCTATTTGGGTACTCCAAGTAGACGGAACGTGCGGCACTTGCAGACTCTTCAAGCTAGTAAGTCAGCCTACAACACACACCTGCAGGCAAAAGAACTCAGTGGTTAGCCACATACACATCTCGGACATGCAACGGGCAATAAGGAAGTATAAGCAAGCACAAAGCAAGTGATTCCTAGGAACGTCCACACAACATAAAGCACACAACAAGGCAAGTGGCACGCAATGGCCCAACGAAGATAACAAACAAGTAACACATAGGCAACAAGGAAGCACACAGGGGCAAGTATGGATAAATATCGTTTTATTAACATAACACAGCTTTGGCCCCTATCTGCTGATGGCCATGGTGCTTCCTTAAGGCACCAGGTCACCTCCTCCTAAGGAGCCTTTTAGGGAAATAAGGTATTCCCAGTAACATATATGATTTTTGTCTGGGAGACATATGCATAATTACAAAACTGCCACTACCCTATCCCATGAGGTTGCTTGGTGCAAGACTTGACTAATGATCAAGCACCAAGGTATTCTCACTTACAAAATGGCCCCATGTGGGTGTGCCAAAGGAGGAGTACGCCACACTCTCCCCCACTTAATTCTTCGGCGTCCTTGACGAAGTAGCTTGTAGATCTTCAATCTTCTACATGAGCTTCTTCAAGTCTTCCACCCTCTCGTCATCTGCAAGCCCCTTCCATTTTACCAGATACTCCTTATGCTTTTTACGGTCAGTGGTGACCATCCTTTCCGCCAGGATTTCTTCAGGTTGACGCTTGCTCCTTGGCTGAATGATGACTCCTCCTCTAGTTGACTGGTTGCACTCTTGATTTGCTGGATCTTCATTATACGACTTCATGTTATGACGTGAAGGACCAGGTGTTTCTTCATCCATGATGGTAGGTCGACTTTGTAGGAAGTTAGGCCAACTTTTGAGATGATTGAGACCGGACCCTCGTACTTGCGAACGAGTCTGATGTCTTTGTCTCCTCGGAATCTCAATTGTTCGGGCCTTAGCTTGATTAACACTAAGTCACCTGCTTTGAACTCCAATGGTCTGCGCTTCTGATCTGCCCACTTCTTCATTCTTCTTGATGCTTTTTCTAAATAAGCTCGGGCAATCTCTGTCGTTTTCTTCCAGTCTTTTGTGAAGTGAAAGGCTCGCGGGTTCCGACCGCGATATTCGTCCACTGTGTGGGGCAACAGTAGCTCCTGTCCATTAACAACTTCAAAAAGGCTCTTATTAGATGAAGAACTCTTTTGAGAGTTGAAGCAAAATTGAGCTACATCGAGTAGTTGCAGCCAATTATTCTGATTGGCATTGACAAAGTGGCACAAGTACTCCTCCAACATCCCGTTGAATCTTTATGTCTGCCCATCTGTCAATGGATGATAGCTTGAGGATATGTTTAGTTGTGACCCTAAAAGACTGAATAGTTCGGACCAAAAGGTCTCAGTGAATCTTCCATCTCGGTCACTAACAATGTTCTGGGGCACTCCCCAATATTTGACAATATGCATGAAAAATTGTCGGGCTGTCTCTTCTGCCGAACAGTACTTCGACACCGGGATGAATTTTATGTACTTCGAGAATCTGTCCACGACCACCAAGATCGCACTTAAATCTCCTGTCTTCGGTAGATTGGTGATAAAGTCAAGCGACACACTCTCCCATGGTCGGCTTAGGACTCACAAGGGCTCCAACAACCCAGGTGTCTTGTTCCTATAGACTTTGTCTTGCTGGCAGACGAGACAGGTCTTGGTGTACTCCACTACATCATCTCGCATTTGTGGCCAGTAGTATCCCTGCTTCAAGAGGGCATGGGTTCTCTGCCACCCTGGATGACCTGCCCACAAGGTGTCATGACACTCGCTTAGTAATGTCCTCCACAAATCTCCAGCTTTCGGAACTTAAAAGCGACCCCCTTTAGCCCACAGAAGATCATCCTCCACCCAGAACTGGCGAGTCTTGCCTTCTTTTACAAGCTTCAGGATGGTCCTGACAACCGGGTCTTTCTCCAGGTTTTCTTTGATGCGCTCCTTGAGTGGAGTGTTCACCACACTAGCCGATAAACTAGCCAAGATCTTTAGATTCGCCAATTCTGCTTTGCGACTTAAGGCGTCAGTGCCTGGTTCAAGCGTCCTGCCCTGTGCTCAAAACGGAAGTCGAATTTCGCCACGAACTCCTGCCATCGAGCCTGCTTAGGGGTCAGTTTCGGCTGAGTAAGAAAATGACTAACCGCTGCATTATCGGTCTACACCATGAACTTTGACCCCAGCAAGTAATGTCTCCACACTCGCAAGCAATGGATAACTGCGAGAAGTTCCTTCTCCTGGGCTATATACCGCCTCTTTGCTTCAGACATCTCGCGGCTCTCATATGTTACCGGGTGGTCTTCTTGTACTAGTACCCCTCCCAGAGCATAATCTGAGGCATCTGTCTGTACTTCGAAGGGCTTGCTAACATCTGGAAAGGCAAGAACAGGATCCTTCATCATGGCTTCCTTCAAACTCCTAAATGCTTCGGCACACTTGTCAGTCCACGCCCAAGTCACACCCTTTTTCAGCAGCTTAGTCAAGGGTGTCACTCTTCTTGAGTAGCCGTCCACAAATATTCTATAGTAGTTGGCTAGGCCCAAGAAGGAGCGGATTTCCTTCATGCTTTTGGGGGCTTTCCATTCTTGGATTGCCCTGACCTTCTCCAGATCCATACGAATTCGGCCATGTTCCAAAACGTGGCCTAGGAACTTGATGCTCTCTTGTGCAAATGAGCATTTCTCGCGCTTCACATATAGCTGGTTTTCTCTCAACTTCTGAAACACTTGAGCCAAGTGCTCTTGATGCTCTTCAATCATTGCGCTATAAACCACGATATCATCCAAGTACACCACCACGAACTTATCTAGATACTCATGGAATACTTGGTTCATCAGTGTGCAGAAAGTGGCAGGTGCATTTGTCAACCCAACCGGCATTACTCGAAACTCAAATGCTCCATATCGAGTAACGCACGTAGTCTTTGGTCCATCCCCATCTGCGATCCTCACCTGATAATATCCTGATCTCAAGTCCAACTTTGTGAAGTATTTAGCTCCACTTAGTTGGTCGAACAAATCAACGATCAGAGGGATGGGGTAGGTGTTGCGAACTGTCACCTTGTTGAGAGCCCTATAGTCAATGCAAAGTCTCAAGCTCCCATCATGCTTCTTCTGGAATAGAACAGGTGCGCCAAATGGGGCCTTTGACGGTTTGATGAAGCCTGCCTCCAATAACTCTTTTAGTTGTCTCCTCAACTCTTCTAGTTCAGGGGGTGCCATTCTGTAAGGCGCTTTTGTTGGAGGTTTTGCTCCCAGCACCAGCTCTATCTGGTGATAAATCCCCCTCTTTGGTGGCAAGGCTTTGGGGAGTTTATCTGGCATCACGTCCCCATACATCTTGAAGACCCTTGTAATTTCTAGTGGAACAATCTCTTCCACTGCTTCTTCGAACACGGTGGGTACCGCTACATAAGTGGGCTCCTACTTCTTCACACCCTTCTTGAACTGTAAAGTTGATAAAAGCTTCACACCAAGGGGTGGTTTCACCTTCGCAGGCACCATTGAAGGAGTGCCTCCCATTATGAGCAAGCTCCCAGTGACAGGAATTGGAAAGGCACCTTTCTTGGTTAGACAGTCCATTCTCAAGACTACATCGAAGTCGTCCATATGGACCACCACTAAGTCAGTCTGCCCCTCCCACGTGTCTATTATAAATTTTACCCCTTTAGCCACGCCAGTTGCGGCCAAGGCCTTGGAGTTGATCGCTTTCATGCGGCCGACATATTTCTCCAGATTTAGCCCCAGCCGCTTTGCTTCGAGTTCAAAGATGAAGTTGTGGGTGGCTCCCGTATCGAACATCACGCTTTTGGCGGGCTTGCCATTGATGGTGGCATCCACGAACATTAGCCCCTTTCCCAGGGTCTTCTCCCTTTTTCACCGTGTTTCTTGAGAGCATTCACCAAGCGGACAACGCCCATGTGCGCATACTCTTCGTCTTCCTCTTCTCCTTCGCCTTGTTGTTCTTGGCCAATGAGGGCATTCAACTTGCCCCTGTAAGGGCAAACTACCGACTTATGTGGGCCTTTGCAGAGCCAACAAGCTAGTGGCTTCCTCCCGACAACAACATCTATACCGCTGGAAGAATTGGACTCAGCTGTCCTATTCTCTCCCCCCTTCTTGCCCTGCCATGACTTCCCAGACTTCTTACTCCCAGCACTACTTAAGATGGTTGGAGGGGTAGCCATTCTCGGCAGGCTGCTCTCCGGAGTGTAGTCTGTTGAGCGTTCAGCAGCAGCTTGAGCGGTGGCTAGGTCAGACACACGTTGTCTTTGAATTTCTTGCTGGGCCCACGGTTTCAATCCCTCTAGGAAGTAGAAGAGCATGTCTACTTTGGACATGTCCTTTATATCGAGCATTAGTCCCGAAAACTTCTTCACATATTCTCGGACTGTCCCGACTTGTTTAAGCTCTCTCAATTGGCGTCGAGCCATGTAAGCGACATTTTCTGGAAGAAATTGCGTCTTTAGTTCTCTCTTTAGGTCTACCCAAGATGTGATGGTGCACCTACCATTCTCTATGTCATCATACTTGTTCCTCCACTACACCTTGGCATCCCCAGACAAGTACATGGTAGCCATGGCAACCTTTCCTTCTTCCGAATAGGCCCGCACGACTCTAAAATAGTGTTCCATGTCAAAGAGGAAATTCTCCAAGTCCTTTGTGTCTCTAGCCCCGTTATAAGGCCTTGGATCGGGTACTTTAACTCGGCCATATTCCATACCTATCGGCCCTGTTGCAGGGGCATTCCCGATCGCTCGCATGGTTAAGTTTACCTTGGCAGTTAGCTCAGCCATTTCTTCTCTGAGCATGCCAACTGCCTCCCTGCAGTCTTCCGTAGTGTCATTTATGGAACTTCTTGTTCCTTCAGCATGCGCTCCACTGCCGCAATGCGCTCTTCCCACCTAGGGGAAACAAAAGTACTTGTTGGAGTGTTTCTTTGCTCCAACGCGATTATTCTGGATAAGAGAACATTGTTTTCCTTCTCTAGTGCAGCTATGCGATTATTTGCATCTCACAATCCAGAGTTATGACTTGCAGAGGAAAGATCCCTGACCCTTTTGTCTAGGTCATCTAATTCTCCCACACGCTTCTCAAGTGCTTCGATCCTCTGAGTGTTGCTCACCATTAGTGTGTTTTTCCAAGCTCTTTCTAACTTGGCTCTGATACCAACTGTCACGGGCCGGCTATTTGGGTACTCCAAGTAGACGGAACGTGCGACACTTACAGACTCTTCAAGCTAGCAAGTCAGCCTACAACACACACCTGCAGGCAAACAAACTCAGTGGTTAGCCACATACACATCGCAGACATGAAACGGGCAATAACAAAGTATGAGCAAGCACAAAGCAAGTCATTCCTAGGAATGTCCACACAACACAAAGCACACAACAAGGCAAGTGGCACGCAATGGCCCAACGAAGATAACAAACAAGTAACACATAGGCAACAAGGAAGCACACAGGGGCAAGTATGGATAAATATTGTTTTATTAATATATAGCCTTGATAGGGCAAGGGAGTAAACAGCTTTGGCCTCTATCTGCTAATGGCCATGGTGCTTCCCTAAGTCATCAGGTCACCTCCCCCTAAGGAGCCTTCTAGGGAAATAAGGTATTCCCAATAACATATATGATTTTTGTCTGGGAGACATATGCATAATTACAAAACTGCCACTACCCTATCCCATGAGGTTTCTTGGTGCAAGACTTGACTAATGATCAAGCACCAAGGCATGCTCACTTACAAAATGGCCCCATGTGGGTGTGCCAAAGGGGTAGCACGCCACAATGTGTGCATGCGTGCGTGCGACTGGAAACCAGGCAAAAAAATTTCGATTTTTTTTTTGTGTGTAATTTTTCAAACCCAAACCATTTTCTAATTAATTTCTACCACATTTTACACAAAACAAAAACATATATAAAAATTAATGGCATAGAAAACACAACAAAAAAACCTAAAATTGCTAATAATCACATAGAATTCAATATGCTTCATAAAATCATGAAATCCATCCAATTACTCAACACATCAAATAATTCAATTTTTAACATGTTCAAACATGAAAATAAAGATAAACTTGACTCTCATGCCAGTTGTTAGGAAAACCTAGAACATGTTTCTAAAATTGAATTCAAAGAGAAATAATGATAAGAGCACTTACATTATACACAACGGAATGATAAAGTCCTTCCTTCAGTTTCTCTAACCCTTTTATCCTTTCGGTCGCATAGTATTACCAAGAAACTGAACCGATCTTCAATTTTCTTCATAGTCTTAAAAAGTATCCTTAGAATCACCTAGACTAGGGTGGGAAATTCTCAACAAATGAGATAGATACAGAGAGAAGAAGAGAAAGAATAATGAGGCTTAGAAAATAACTTATGTTTATAGAGAGAATCTATGAGAAAACCAATGATTAAACTTGTGTTTTCAACTCTCACTTAACATTCATTTTATACACTCAATTAGGTCATTTATTTAATTAAAAAATCAATAAAATAATATCCTATTAACAACCCTAGGGAAAAATTATCATGGGCTTTAGGCCCGTAAAATTTCCCATTTGACTTAAAATTAAGGTCTGTATTATTTTCTATTGATTTAATTAATTAAATAATTATTCAAATCCTTTATCAAATTAATTATTTATAATTTGAACCTTGATTTAAACTTAGATACCAATTTATCTTAATTAATAAATCTATCTTCATTTCTCTTTTCTTCTCTGAATTATATAACTCTGTGAAACTATCCAAAATTGACCTGGTCAACTTTGATAATTCTAATTGATAATTATATCAATTAATTGAGACTACCTAGATGATTTTATCCAAGGCACAGTGGGGACCATGGGCCTATGAAATCAAGCTCCAATAAATGATCATAAATCTAACAAATAAATCTACTAACATATTAATTCCTCATGACTCCATTAAAGACTTAGAATTGCACTCTTGAATTCATAGAACACTCTATAAGCAATATAGATACGTTATTAATTATCCATTGTTACAACCATAATTGTCACACAATCCTTTATAGATGGTCTACAATGAATTGGGACTAAAATACTGTTTTACCCTTCATTGTATTTGATCCTTAAAACACTTAGTTCCTTCTAAATGATATTTCAGTAAACTAATATTAATTACTGAAATGAGATCTCTATCATTTTGCACCTTGAACAAAACTAAAAGGAAACCATCGTTTCACTTCTTCATCAGAAGCTATAGATGTTCATATCTATGATTAACACTCCCACTCAATTATCTACCGAGTTCCCAAGATGTAAGTATGGGCTAATCCGTAGGATAAGCGGGTAACGAACAAGTAAAAGAACTCAAATAATACAATCACTTAGAATACTAACCACTCAGAATTGAGATTGAATTGACCTATGTTCAACTATATGATATGACTAGAAAAGATAATAATGGTATGTTTACTTATCGTATCAACTGTCAATATTGGTCTAGTCCGATGTAACAAATACATCTGATCTTATCTACTTTGCTAATGTTATGGAAAGAACATAATACTGTAATGTGTAAATAGATCATATCATGTTGATGCGGTTTTTCGCCAACAGTGAATAACGTAATTAGCTGGAATAAATTAGTGCTTAAGGATAAACCGTAATCAGGAAAATAACACTTAGGGATGTTAGAAATGATTTATCAAGAGCACCCGTTTCTTTTGTACGTGGTTCGAAGGCTAAAATCCCCCTAGTCCATGAGTCGATATTATTACTATATATCTCTCTATATTTTTTGCAGAGTATTTTCTTTACAGAGAAAGAACTCAACCCTTTTCTTAAACAAGGTCTTGGTATTTATAAAAGAACCATCCCAGGATAGGTATTGGGGTCATCACGTGAATACACATCCTTTCTGTGACTTCTCTTTCACAAATGTTGAATATTACAATTCAAATTAAGGTATGGTCTAATCGTTAGGTATAAATGATCATGGGTCGTCTAGCATAATCGGGCGTGTGATGTCTGATCGTGCACGTTTATATTATGTGTCCGAGAATTCAGGGATAAACGGACATGTGATGTTTGAACACGCACGTTTATATATAATGTATTTAGGTTTATAAAGGTTCCTGGAAATGTCAGATCTGTAGCGTACCCCGTCCTGAACATAATTCCAGCTCGCGTCAAGGGTGTTGTGCTTCATATGCGTCTTTAGCTCGTGTCTTATTGCTTCGTATTACTCAGCTCATGTTATTACCTGGGGAATCAAACTGCCTTGGCAGAGGAAATATCAACTTGTAGATCATCCAGTGCTATTCTTGGTGAGCCAACTGTACTCGAGCTGCCTGAAAGACCCGGGCTGAATACCAGGACGTACATTTTCCCCCCAAGTCCCTGCCCATGTCTTATGATGTCACTCTGACTGACATGGTGGGGACTTTTAAACTTCTGCCGTGATTACCCAGGTTCGACACTACTTATGTATGGGACACGTGGAACGCCATGATTGGCGTCTATTCGGGTTTCAAGGATTGCATTAAATGGCCTGACCACCTTTTTGTCGTTGTTTAATTTTTTGAAACATGATCCTCATATCTCACACTATCTTGATCGGATGGTCCACGTTTCCTTATGCCTTTTACGTATAAATAGGGCTGGCAATTTTCAGTGTTCATCACCTTTCATTCAAAACTTTTCCTCATTTTCTCTCATCTGCACTTCAAAACCCTTCTTCCTTTTCTGATAAAATCCCAAAGATACCAAAAAACTGTCACCAAACCCTCGAAAACCCAGTCACCAAGGACTTTTCCAGGAACTCTCCTTCTACGCCGCTTACTTCTTTTGTTGAAGAATACACTGTAAGTTTTCTAGTTTTTTGTGTGTTTCTCTTTTTTTTTTATCATGTTAATTGGCACTCCTCCATCATTAGCATTAGGTTGTTCCCAAACATTTTCGGTACATAGGTTTCGATTTAGGTTTATTGAGTAGGTCCTAAAATATATCTAGGATTATGATGTTCATAAACTAGGTAATTTTTGGGTGATCCATGGGTAATTTTAGGAAGTACCCATTCGGCTTGTAGAAGATGAAAGATTTTTAGGGCTCGCCATTAGTTTGCTAAAAGGCTACGCTTCTAGGGTGGTATTGGCCCAAACCGCCCCCCAAGGAAAGTAGTGGCCTGACTGTCTGACATACGGATCCCCAAACATCAGGGGTTTGCTGGGAAACCTAGGCGCATAGCATAGGTAGCACGTGGCCCCACATTGCGGGCTTAGATTGCCTCAGGTCGTGTGTTAGGATCCTCAGGCTTTCTTTGTTATCTCTTGCTTGTATAAAAATTCTAGGTCGCCTACTAAGAGTTCCATCGTTCTTGTTCGATAGGCAAGATAATGGCACCCAAGAAAGGCGCGTCCAAGAAGAACGTAGCTGGCTAATCGTCTCAACGAGAAAATAAGGGAAAAGAGGTCGTCCCCGAATCCCCCATCTCCCAGTTCGGCCCCGTGGTGGAGGAGGAGGTCTTGGTCGGACTTGACGCATTCTTCAAGGCGAAGAGAATCGTCTCCAATATTATGACCCAAGGAAGGGTCAACAAGATCATGTTTTCCGATAACATCGAGGTCGGGACCGGCGTCCTGATTGCCTGACCTCCATTTGAAGGGGAACGGAGTTACTGTAATGCCCCGAATTCTCCGATGTGTTTAACGGCGTGAATAGTAGGCCGGGAGGGCCATACTTGCTTAATTATGTTATTAATTGATAAAATGCATGTATATGTGGATTATATTATAATATGATGTGAAATGCATGCATGTGAGTCCATATTTCTATTTACAGTGGTGTGATGGTAATTTGGCTCGTTGAGGGTAAATTGTTTATTTGTACGCATATTGGTGATATATTTTGAGACCACATTATGATGTGGGTTTGTTCGAGCCATTCGGCATGAGACGATCATGGTTTGTTAAATATCGGTTTGGTCATAACAGGCTTAAGCTCGGGGCTCGGGGTGAGTCTCGGGGTGTTTTTAATGATTAGAGTGTTACCGGGCATTAAAAGGTAACGGTATATGAAATATTGGAGTTTGAGAATATTGAGATTAGCAGGAATTGGGAAGCGTTAATTATGATTAACGGGATAAGTGGAAAGTACCAAATTTACCGTTGAAATGATTTTAGAAGCCTTAAATGACCTAGGGGAATTTAGGTCATTTGGTTTGGATATATGTGAAGCTTTAGATGGCTGTAGAAACAGAGTTTCATTTCTCCTTCCAGTACATCCATTTCCTCCATTTCCTCTTTGGAGTTTTTGAGCTTGAATTGGGGAATTAAGCTAGGAAATCAAGGGGCTGAGGTTGTAGACTTGGTTCAGCCATTGGAGGGGGTTTAATTCCAGGTTTGAGGTAAGTTCTATTCATTAACTTTATGGTTTTACTCTGTTTTAGCTTTGAGTTTTCAGCTTGTAATCACTTGGTGGATAGTTGGAATTAAAGGGAGTTAGGTTGATGTTTTACTTGGGTTTTGATGAGGGTGAGTTGTAGATAAAGTTTAGGGGTTAAATTGGGTGTTAGGTTGGTGTTTTGGGTTGGTTTGAAGGGCTGGTTTCAAGGGAAAACGCAGGGGAAGTCGAGCTGGTGTGTTGCTGGTTTTAGGCCGTTTTGCATATTGTGTTGCGGCATGGCATAGGTGAGTCGCGGCCCATGGTGCTTGTCAGGATGAGGCAGCCTCTGTTTGAGGGGCGCGCCGCGGCGCAGCTGTGGAGGGTCGTGGCCCTTAGTGGCTTTTTGGCCAGAAAAGTGTTTTTAGCTTGGGGATTCAAGCCTTAGGCCTCGGGGTCGAACCTACTACCCGGTTGAGTAGTGTTTGATGTCTCGGAGGCTAGGTTTTGGTTTGGGAACCTTTTATTATTCATTTTATTGATGGAATCCCATAATTGGTTATGACCAGGTAACCGCTAAAGGACCAAAAGGTTGATCGTTCTTAGGGGTCGTTCTTTTAATCATTCTAGCTCGAACCAGAGGTAAGAAAACTGCACCCCACTTGTGACATGCATGGATATTCGTGAGGCATGTTGGTTGTGTAAATATGGACATGGATTGAATATAGAATGCTTAGCAAATGCTGCTCACTTGTGCATGGTACTGACTCATTAGTCAGATTTGGCAAAGGTGTTAGTATCAACTGTGAAGCTGTGACTTATTAGTCAGGTTCGGCAGTGGTACTGAGCACTGGTCACGTTGCACTGACTCATTAGTCAGAACAGCCTTAGCATGTTAACGCAAGCCAACAAAGATTAGATCTAATCGAATTTCTGCATTGAATGACTCAAAGAGCATTAATGCCAGACCGACCTCAAGGTCGATGAATGATATAAGCGCTTGAAGGCTAGTGGCTTACCTAGCAGCCACTCTTCCACTTGAAATAGTGACTTGCTTGTCAGTCACTCAGTATGGTTTACCAGAACCTATTGAAGGCTAGTGGCTTACCTAGCAGCCACTCTTCCATTTGAATTAGTGACCTGTTTGTCAGTCACTCAGTAGGGTTTATTAGGACCTCAAGTGATATTCACTCATTTGTTTGAAATTTTTGTGCTCAGTGTGATTATAATGATAATCATTAGATGATGTTTACATATAATGCTATGCTTTCTTGCTGGGCCTTGGCTCATGGGTGCTATGTGGTGCAGGTAAAGGAAAAGAAAAGCTCACCTAGCCTTGAGTGGAGAGCTTAGGTGGTGATGTGTACATATGCGGCCGCTTGACCACCATGGCCAAGGAGTTCTTAGAGGAACTAGGGGGTTTACCCTATTTTTGCCGCTTAGGTCAGCGGGTTTATAATTTTGAAACAGCAGTGACCTTTTTGAGTTGTAAATAAATTGTAAATGTTCTTGTGGGCCCATGAACAATTTTATGTATCAAATAAAACATATCCTTTCCTTTATACTGGTTTTCACCTTAACCTGTTAACAACACTTAGAACACGTTTTTAACCAAAGGACTCAGGCAATGGGTCAAATTTCCGGTTCACCGTAACTGTTCTGGGGTAACCAGGGCGTTACAGTTACGCACCGCTCCAGGATGACTTTGCGGCCTGGAGTGATGAGCACCTAAAGGCAGGGGCCTTCCTTCCCTTCGATCAATATTTCACCGACTTCCTCAACTACGTGAAGTTGGCACCGTTTCAGCTCCCCCTGAACTCTTACCGGTTGTTGGCAGGGCTGAAATACCTTTTCCTGAAGCATGAGTGGGAGGTCCCCACGCCGGCGGACATTCTCTACTTTTTCTGCCTCAAGGCCAGCCCGAATCAACGGGGGCAGGGTGACAGGTTCTACTACTTGACCCGATTCCCGAACTCACTAGCAGTCATCGAGCTGCCCAACCATCCAAACGACTTTAAATATCAGTTTTTTTATGTTGAATGGGTTTCACAAATGTGAACACCAATATTTCAACTGTCCTCATAAGTCTTCTTTCCCTCCTTAGTTCGTGAAATTATTCTTTTCGTATTTAGTCCTTTCGCGTATATAGTGACTGAAGTATCTTCGTGTAGCCATTTTTGCAAGGACGACCAAATCAACGACCCTGGGGGGTCAATACGACACTTTGGTGGGGCTTCCGCCCCGCGAGAAGGACTACCACCAGCTCATGTCTGATGACATGATGTTGGCGTGTGGGTTAATTGCTGAAGGTCAAACCCTGGCCTTGAGAAGAATGCGGGCTAATGTCCCGATAATCCACGAGCTCCCACCCATCCCCGAAGGGAATGCTGAGGCCATTGAAGGCAAGGAGACAGAAGAAGATGAGGTACCCCTCGTGCGGAAAAGGAAAGCTCGTGAGGCCGCTCAGGACCCCAATGTAGAGCGAGCTTCGTCGGGGGCAGCAGCGACCCCTTTGGCTAGGGTAACCCATATCCCTTTAGGGATTTAGATAGGGTTGTTGTCAATCTTAGGCTAGTTAGGTTTAACCCAAACTAGCTCGTTCACCGCCACCCTGATGACCCCGACCGTAACCTCACCCTGCTTTAGTGCGTGGATCATTTAGTGCTACGTCATGACATGGGCCATCCTAGAGGCACCGTAGTAGTAGACAACACCCTATCCTTTAGGTCGGTCTTCTTCGAAGAGTACCAAACCAACCTTAGGTCGTGGCCCTCCCTGCTCTAGGGTATCATTGCCCTGGACTTAGGCAATATGTAGAGGAATCCTGTCCTGAGGTAGAACCTGATCCAGAACCTCCCATAATCCAAGAAGTGGTAGATTTAGGCTCCCCTTCTTCTATAGAAGTTCCGAGGCCGGAGGTTGTGGCAATAGACTCCTCCTCTAGCTCGAAGGGTAGGACTTTTCATTACGTCATATATATTTTCTTTGTAAACTGATGATTTTGCATGTACATTAACGTCCTTTCCACTCTTTTTCAGGTGAGGAGATGGCACAGTCTGGGGCCCCTGACATCCGCGCGATCTTTCAGGAGGGAAAATCCACCTCCAAGACGCTCATAAAGAAACCTCGGCCTACACCAAAGAAGACGCCTCCTGCTTCCGGGACGATGTCCAAATCCCCGGCCAAGGGTAAAGGCCAGAGCTCGGCAGCTCCGACTGCTGCAGCTCAGGAGAAGAGGGGTCCGCCTGCCCGTCCTCCCTGATTTCCCTCAGCCCCTGCTTGGGACCAGGTAGCACTAACTGGTCTCTCAGATCCGATGGTCCCCGCCACCACCGTGCACATAATGGTCAACGCCCAGGACCTGGAGAAGATTCCAGACACCTTTCGAGGGACTATCTACGAGACAGCAAACCACACGGTCGAGCATTTTTAGAAGGCTAATCCGAAGGACCTGGGGGAGAATGAGGCGAAGAGCCTGGAGAATGTTATGGAGTCCGCACTGGGGATGAATCTTATAGTAAGCCAACTCTCCATAGTCAAATTTACTCTTTTGTTTTAATCTCAGCACGTGCTTAACTTACTTCTTTACTTTTTGCAGGCGGTCTTGGCTCAACATCGCAGCATAGCTCGAGCCAGGGCCAAGAATGAAGAGCTTAAGGCCAAGCTCCAGACCGCTCAGGCCGCCCTGACTGCGAACCAAGCTACCCTCACCACTGCTCAACAAGGTGAACTAGGTGCCAAGGCTTCCTTATCCGCAGCTCAAGAGGGCGACCAGACTGCAAAGGCCGCCTTAACGGCGGCCCAAGAGGGCGAGCAAGCTGCGCAGGATTCTTTAACTGAGCTCGTGGATGCCAAGGCCAAACAGCTGGAGGCCCAAGCTGCTACTAAGGAGGAAAAGGTGGCCTCGATATCTTCCCTAGAGAGCATGCTGTATCATTGCTAGGTCTTCCACCAGGATGACAACTTTTCCTTCCTGGCCTCCTAATTGTGGGGGCATTACCTCAAGAAATTCAAGGCTCGGCTTCAACAAGAGCCTTCGTCCAAGACTGGGGACGACTCTACTGCTGGCGAGCAGGAGATCGAGGATGTGACGTCCTCAAAGCATCCTGGAGGGTCCTAGCTTTTATTTGTCTTCGCTTATCTTACATGTTTTTTGTTTTTGTAAACATTTTCCATTTTTGGCTTGGTACGAGGTTATTCTTCTCGAGACAATTTATTTATAATTCCAGTATCTACCTTTTACTATTCCTTGATTTTTTCTTATGCTCATGACTTGTACATTCAAAATCTTAGGAAATGACTCTTAGGTCGAGATAGATACTTTAATTTTGGTTGCAACCAAAATTGATGTTGATTTATATCCTACCTGTTAAATTTCAGGTCCCGAGCCCGGTTGTACTCGAGATTTTTAATTAAAACTTAGTTCGTGTAAGTTTTTTGAAACCTCGTGTTTTTTCTATAAAACACTTGGTTAATCAATTTTATTAACTTCCAAGTTTTGGACCTGGTTGTATCCACGATTTTTTATTAAAACTTAGTTCGTGTTAGTTTTTTGACACCTCGTGTTTTTTAGAAAAGACACTGGTTAATCAATTTTACAAACTTCTAAGTTTTGGCCTGTTTGTTTCCAGGATTTTTAATTAAAACTTAGTTCGTGTTAGTTTTTTGACACCTCGTGTTTTTTAGAAAAAACCCTGGTTAATCAATTTTACTAACTTCCATGTTTTGGACCTGGTTGTATCCATGATTATATGTTCAAAAATGGTAGTCCTAAGATTAGTCAATGCACATGATTTACATTGACTTGCCAATCTACGATACGATCTACTTACACATCGCAGTGTTATGTTCTTTCCAGAACATTAGCAAAGCAGATAAGATCGCAATGTATTTGTTACATCGGACTGGACCAATATTGACAGTAGATAGGATAAGTAAACATATCGTTATTATCTATTCTAGTCATATCATATAGTTGACCATAGGTCAATTCAATCTCAATTCTAAGTGATTAGTATTCTAACTGATTGTATTATTTGAGTTCTTTGACTTGTTCGTTACTAGCTTACCCTAAGGACTAGCCCATACTTACATCTTGGGAACTCGGTAGTATAATTGAGTGGGAGTGTTAATCATAGATATGAACATCTATAGCTTCTGATGAAGAAGTTAAACGATGGTTTCCTTTTAGTTTGGTTCAAGGTGCTAAGTGATAGAGATCTAGTTTCAGTAATTAATATTAGTTTACTGAAATATCATTTACAATTAACTAAGTGTTTTAAGGATAAAATACAATGAGGGGTAAAACAATATTTTATTCCCATCTCATTATAGACCGTCTATAGAGGAATGAGTGACAATTATGGTTGTAACAATGGATAATTAATAACGTATCTATATTTTTTTATAGAGTGTTCTATGAATTCAAGAGTAAAATTCTGAGTCTTTAGTGAAGTCACGAGAAATTAATAAGTTAGTAAATTTATTTGTTAAATTTATGATAACTTATTGGAGCTTGATTTCATAGGCCCATGGTCCCCACTGTACCTTGGATAAAATCATCTAGATAGTCTTAATTAATTTAGTTAATTATCAATTAAAATGATCAAAGTTGACCAGGTCAATTTTGGATAGTTTCAGAGAGTTATGTAATTTAGAGAAGAAAAGAGAAATTAGGGTAGATTTATTAATTAAGATAAATTGGTATGTAAATTAATAAATAAGTTTATATCAAGATTCAAATTATAAATAATTAACTTCATAAATGATTTTAATAATTATTTAATTAATTAATCAATAGAAAATAATACAGACCTTGATTTTAAGTCTAATGGGCTTAGAGTAATTTAGGAAATTTCACAGGCCTAAAGCCCATGATAATTTCGACCATTAGGCTGATATTGTCTATTATTTTAATGATTTTTATATTAAAATAAATGACTCAATTGAGCCTATAAAATGAATGCTAAGTGAGAGTTGAAAACAGATGTTTGAGATTACAGAAAGACTATCTGACACAAAATCAGAAGATATATTCTTGATGCTCTAGGTTTTAGATTCTCTCTACAACATAAGTCCTTTTCTGAGCCTCAATATTCTCTTCTATTCTTTTCTCTCTGTATCTATCTCATGTGTTGAGAATTTCCCACTCTAGTGTAGGTGATTCTAAGGGTACTTTGGAAGGTTGTGAAGAAAATTGAAGAACGGATCAGTTTCTTGATGATACCCTGCGACAAAAAGGATACAAGGGTTAGAGAAACTGAAGGAATGACTCAATCATTATCTTGCACAATAATGTAAGTGTTCTTATCATTATTTCTGTATGAATTATTTTTTAGAAACATGTTCTAGGTTTTCTTATATTAATATGTTTAATATAAGATTTACATGAAAATAAACAAGATCATGAATAAGTTTTCCCAATAGTATATACTTTCATGCTCTTTTGAAGCAGTAATCTAAGTCTGTAACCTTTCTCTTGAGCATGTTATCCCATAACTTGCTCCCTGGACGAACTTTTGCTATGATAGCCATCTTGAGCTCTGCTTTAGTTGAACTTCCCACCAAAGTTGTTTCTATATCTAATCTATGAATATATAGCTCTTCAGACTTTCTCTTTCGCCTTGTTTTATGTTAGCGAGGTTGGTACTCTGTATAATGTAATCACGAACCATGTGGTGCTGCTAAAGAAATTCACCAGTGAAATGTTTCCATGACCTGATGGTTCCTAGCCTTAGCCTCTTGAACCATTTGTATGCAACTCCCTTCAGCATGACAGTGAAACAATGGCACCTTGCTCTACTATTGATTCCCCTCAACTTCATTAAATTGTTGAAAGCATCAAGATGGTACTTGGGTCCGTATTGCCCTCATAAGGGGTCATGTGAGGCTCTTTGAAGTTGGCTGGGAGTCGTTCAACTTGAATCTCTCTTGTGAAAGGTGACTTGTAGTCGAACTCATCATCGGTAATATGCCCCCCAGATGCGGTGACTATATTGCTTTGAAGACTCCCCATCTCGGTGTCTAGCTCTTGCCTCCTTTTATTGAAGGAGTCTTTCAAATTAGAAGGGTATGCCTTTCATTTCCCCTTGTCCTTTGTAGGGGCCATAGGGGTATCATCCTTACATATGACCTTATTCTATTGAGGTTTCCTCTTAGGTCAAGGGGCGTTTCCTTAGAGGTGACCTCGACTTCGTTTCTATAACCAGCGTCGTCCCCCCACCATTGCTCTTGGGCGTACTTCGCTGGCCTAGTGTAATTTAATGCCTCGAATTTCCTAATAAGGGTTAGGACCTTGATTAGGAGGCCGGGAGGGCCATAATTGATTTATTATGTTATTTAGTGATCATTTGCATGTTTATGTTAATTATATTATTATATGATGATAAATGCATCCATATGGGTGTATTCATAATTATAAGGGCATTTGGTAATTTGGCCCATTGAGGGCGTGATTGTGTATTTTCGTGCATGTGGGTGAGTTATGAATGGTACCACATTATATATGGATTTTTTCGAGCCTTTCGGCATGAGACGATCATAAAATGCAAGTGTTCGGTCTGGTCATAACGGGTTTAAGTTCGGGGCTCAGGGTGAGTCTCAAGGTGATTTTAATGATTAGAACATTACTGGGAAATAAAGGGTAATGGGATATAATTTATTGGTGTTTGAGAATATCGAGAATAGCGGGAATTGGAGGGTGTAATTATGATTAACGAGATAGGTGGGAAATACCAATTTTGCCCTTGGGAGCCTTTAGAAACCCTTATTAGACCTAGGGGTATTTTGGTCTTTTCACCCCTAGGATAGATATCAGCCATTAAGGCTGTAGAAAGAAGAGGAAAAACATAGTGTTGCTTTCCTTCTCTCCCGATGGTTTTCTCCTCCATTTGTCCTTGAATTTTCAAGCTCTTTTTGAGGAATCAAGCCAAGGAAACAAGCTGGAATAAGCTAGGGTTATGCTCCACCATTGAAGAGGGTGTGTTGCTGAGAATGAGGTGAGTTTTTAGCCATTAGAACTCTTGCTTTTGCTCTGTTTTCTTAGTTAAGTTTCAGCTGGTTTTTGAGTTGAAAACTTGGGAATTGATTGGAGTTTTGGCTAGGGTTCTTATGGTTGTGATGCTTGGGGCATGTGAGGATGGTTTTTGGGTTCATTTGGCACCAAAAATGGGATTTGGAAGCATTGGAAACAGGTTGGAATCAAAGGAGTCGAAGAAGGATGTTTCAAGGGAGGTTCAGTCTGGGGGTAGTGTTGGGGTTTTATGCCCTAATTAAAACCCAAATTCTTTGTAATCTCATTTTATTATCAATAAAAGAATAGAAATCATTTTTTGACTTGGTCAATCACTTTGCTCACATGTTTTATTTTCATGATTATTTGTTTAATATAAACTTCTATTAAATCCCGAGCATATAGCTAATCTTATTTATAGTGACGTAATTACAGTGGAATATAAATATGATTATATGTTCAAAATAAGTTAGTCCTAAGATTAGTCAGTGCACTGGATTTACACTGACTTGCTAATCTACGATATGATCTACTTACACATTACAGTGTTATGTTCTTTCCAGAACATTAGCAAAGTAGATAAGATCGGATGTATTTGTTACATCGGACAGGACCGATATTGACAGTTGATAAGATAAGAAAACATACCGTTATTATCTATTCTAGTCATATCATATAGTTGACCATAGGTCAATTCAATCTCAATTCTGAGTGGTTAGTATTCTAACTGATTGTATTATTTGAGTTCTTTGACTTGTTCGTTACCAGCTTACCCTATGGACTAGCCCATACTTACATCTTGGGAACTCGGTAGTATAATTGAGTGGGAGTGTTAATCATAGACATGAACATCTATAGCTTCTGATGAATAAGTGAAATGATGGTTTCCTTTTAGTTTGGTTCAAGGTGTTAAATGATAGAGATCTCATTTCAGTAATTAAATAAGTTTACTGAAATATCATTTACAAGGAGCTAAGTGTTTTAAGGATAAAATACAATGAGGGGTAAAACGGTATTTTAGTCCTTTCTCATTGTAGACCGTCTATAGAGGATTGAGTGAAAATTATGGTTGTAACAATGGATAATTAATAGCGTATCTATATTTGTTATAGAGCATTCTATGAATTCAAGAGTGCAATTCCAAGTCTATAGTGGAGTCACGAGGAATTAATAAGTTAGTAAATTTATTTGTTAGATTTATGATAACTTATTGGAGCTTGATTTCATAGGCCCATGGTCCCCATTGTACCTTGGATAAAATCATCTAGATAGTCTCAATTAATTGATTTAATTATCAATTAGAATTATCAAAGTTGACCAGGTCAATTTTGGATAGTTTCACAGAGTTCTGTAATTTTGAGAAGCAAAGAGAAATTATGGCAGATTTATTAATTAAGATAAATTGGGATATAAATTAATAAATAAATTTAAATCAAGGTTCAAATTATAAATAATTAATTTGATAAATGATTTAAATAATTATTTAATTAATTAAATCAATAGAAAATAATACAGGCCTTGATTTTAAGTCCAATGGGTATATAATCAAATGGGAAATTTCACGGGCCTATAGCCCATGATAATTTCGACCTAGGGCTTCAAAATGGCTGTTATTTTATTGATTTTTTAAATTAAATTAAATGGCCTAATTGAGTCTATAAAAGGATTGCTTAGAGAGAAGATTTTAGAGACGACAGATAAGTCACAAGTCAGATTTTCTGATAGTTTTATATTCTCTCTAAACACAAGTCCTTTTCTAAGCCACTTTGTTATTTTCTCTTCTTCTCTCTATATCTATCTCATGTGTTGAGAATTGCCCACACTAGTCTAAGTGGTTCTAAGGATACATTGGAAGATCGTGTAGAAAATAGAAGATCGGTTCAGTTTCTTGATAATACTCTGCGACAGAAAGGATACAAGAGTTAGAGAAACTGATGGAAGGACTCTTAATTCCGCTGCGTATACTGTAAGTATTATATTATTTGTTTATCTTTGAATTCAATTTTAGAAACATGTTTTAGGCTATCTCGTATTAATTTGTTTAATATTAGATATACATGAAAATAAATAAAGATCTTGTATAAGCTTTTTCCAACAACTGGTATCAGAGCCTTTGGTAATCTTTATTTTCATGCATGAACATGTTTAAAATTGGATTATTTGATATGTTTGAATAATTGGATGGTTTTTCATGTTTTTATGAACATATTGATTTTATGTGAATTTTAGCAATTTTTAGGTTATTTTTGCTGTATTTTCTATGCTATTAATTTTTATATATGCTTTATTTTATGTAAAAAATGTTAAAAATTAATTAGAAAATGGTTTTGGTTTGAAAATTTGCTCTAAAATTCTTTTTGGAAAAATTTGCACTGGCTGCCATGCGCGCGCGCACGCGCGCCCCGCCAGCGCCCAGCGCGCCCCCCACCAGCGCCCTGCGTGCGCCCCACCTGTGCCCTACGTGCGCCCCGCGCGCACGCCTGCGTGCTTCCCTCCGTGTGCGCGCGCGACACCAGCCAAAGCACACGGGTGAACAGTACCCCGATACGAGTACTATTCATCCAAAACAAAATTTTAATTTTTTTTTAAATAAAGAAAATTAAAATTGTGTAAATTTATTATTTATTATCGAAACCAAAAATATATTTTTTGTTTCATCATTTAATTTTTTTTTTAAATTAAGATATTTTTGTTAGTTGGGATATAAATAATTAGATATTTTCTACAAAGATTCAAATTCAAATTTAAAATTAGACTGACAACTTAATTTTAAATCTTTTAATATATTAAAATATTAGAATTATGATATCAGATATTTAAGATATTTTCATTTAAATTCTTGATATTTTTATTAAATCTTTATTTGAAAATATAAATATCTTTTTATTCTATAGTTTTTAATATTTAAATTATTTGAAGTTTTAATATTGTTAGTTAGATATTTTTATAGATATTTGAATTTGTTTAACTATTTGAGATATTTTAGGGTTGTTATAACTATTTTTATTTTATTATTTTTAAATAGTTAAAATATTAGATAATAGTTGTAACAACACAAGATATTTTTGGAAAATAGTTTAGATATTGATTTTAAAATTTAAATTTGTTAAATTTTGAAAAATATCATTTTTTTCAGCCAATTAATAAAATATATTTTTTTAATAAATGGGATTTAAATTAACTTTGGTTAATTGTTGATAAATCCTATTTAAATTAAATTAATATTTTTTTTTCGAAATTAACCTAAAACCAAGTTGATTGTTGATAAATGAAATTTAAATTAACTATTTTTAATTGTTGATAAATTTCATTTAAATTGACTTATTTTTTGTAAAAATTTAATTAATTTGAATTTTTTTGATAAATTCTAGATAATTAATTGTGGTATTTTTGCAAATAAAATAAATTGTGGTATTTTTGCAAATAAAATAAATTGTGGTATTTTTGCATAAATTCATAGAATTGCTCATATAGTAACATGATTAGGCTCATCCAATTATAACATGTCTGTTTGCACTATATGTGGTATTTTTGCAATTGGGCTTAGATGCATATAGTGGCCCATATGTTTGTTAGATATGTGGTATTTTGCCAAATAAAATATTCATAAAATGATAGGTTTTATTTGGGCTCATTAGAAAATGCAAAGTTTAAATTCCTCTCTTGTGGGTGAGTCCACTTGTGAAGGCCCATTTGCTTTGCATGACTATAATGAGCCTAATCAATTAATAACAATTAATAAAACGAAGGTTTAAATTCTTGTCTTTTGGACCTTGTATGGAAGATAGGGGGCCTTTGTAGTGGGAACGACATACTAGACCCAGCCCTCCTCCATACAAGCCCAATTGTTAAGGCCCATTTACCTGAGTTGGACTTAATTGTATAGGTTCATTATATTAGTTAAACCTAAACATTGATTAGCAACAAATTAATTCTAAATTAATTGAATTTGTTTCAATGTGACACTTTAGAATTAATAAGAAATTATAGGACTTTGGTTTTAAAAATTTTAATCTGTTTAATTTTTTTTGGAAAACCATAGTCATTAATTTTCTAAAAATAAATAATAAAAATACTAATTTTAATTTTATAATGAGCTTATTTTAGAGATTTTATTCGATCTCCACCGTTGGTTTAACATAGTCAATAGTTTAATGGGGCCTCGAGGCGCTTTGATTCGTCCCCCTACGGAATGTGTTCATTAGTTATTTTGACAAGGTTAGATTTCGAAAGATAGATAATTATAGATCAAATTCTACTAGACTCACCCCTACGGTGACTACTAGGACTAAATCTATGATTATTGAAACCGTGGGTCTAGCTCATAAAATAAGAGATTTTGTTTTCTTATTTTGATCGAATAGCAGGTTGTTAATAGTGGTGTCTATTATTAAATGAGTTTACAACTCTATTTAACTGGTGGTATTTTTGACTCTCGCCAACCGGGACAATGATATAATAGATTAGTTAAAAACCTAAAGAAATAGAGATATGATTATTTTTGGTATTTTTTCTCATATCTTACATATTTTGGTATATGTTGTGCTATTTCTTGAAATTTGTGTGAATAGAAGTTTTATTGAGCAAATGTGATTGATTTCTATTTTATTGGTAATTTTTAGTTTTCAGCTAAGTAGTGTCTGTGTCTACTCCCATCCTTTCTCAACTTTCGATGGAGAAACTCACTGGAGAAAACTTCCTTAATTGGAAGCAGAATATCAACATAGAGTTGATTGGTGACAACTCTGAATTCGTCATGATTGAGGAATCCCAGAATGAGCACCGTGTCCGCATGTTAGTGATGGCACCGTCAATGCTCGTGATGGTACCGTAAATGCTTGGATAGCACCGTCTCTGCACGTTCGTGATGGCACCGTAAATTCTCGAATGGCACCGTGTTTGCACGTTCGTGCTCAACTCAACTATGGTCTGACGCAGCTCATGAACGAGCTTCAGATTATTGAACCTGTCATGGGTGGACCTAGTAAAGGAGGTGAAAATAAGACTACTGATGTTGCTGCTGATCTAGCTAAGGCTGAAGCTAACCAAACTTCGTCTTCGAAAGCTGGAAATAAAAGGAAATGTGGACAAATAAACAACCCCAAGCCTGCAAAGGCTGCAAAGACGAGTGCACAACCACGTGCACAGACGCCTAAGGGGAAGAACATGAAAAACAAGAAAGGTAAAGATAAATGTTTTCACTGCAAAAAGAAGGGGCATTGGAAACGAGATTCCCCCAAATTTCTAGCAGCTAAAAACAAAGGTAATGATTATAGTTCATTTATCTTGGAAACATATGTTTTAGAGAATGATAAATCCGTTTGGATTATTGATTCTGGATCTACCAACCATGTTTGTAACTCTTTACAGCTTCTTGAATCGTGGGAGGAAGTGGACGAAGGCGGCTTAAAGCTTAGAGTTGGGAATGGAGCGTTCGTTGCGGTCCAAGCTAGAGGAAGAACTCGTCTGAAGTTCAGAAATAAATTCTTAATTTTAAAAGATGTATTTTTTATTCCGGATTTTAGTAGAAATTTAATTTCAGTTTCCATGTTGCAATTAGAACGATTTGTTATGACTTTCACAAGTTTTAATATATCTATTTCTTTCAATGGATCACAATTGTGTATTGCATGTTCGGAAAATGGGCTTTATATTCTGCGACCTAACGAACCCCTCACTCTTAACAGTGATTTATTCAAAGTAGCTAAACCTAGGACCAATAAACGTCAAAAGACCGATAACAATAATATGACGTATTTATGGCACTTGAGACTAGGTCACATTGGCTATGATAGGATTCAAAAACTTGCAAAGGACGGACCTTTAAGGGAACTCACCTTAGGTGAATTACCTGTCTGTGAATCTTGTCTAGAAGGCAAACTGACCAAGCATCCATTCTCTGCAAAGGGTGATAGGGCCAAAGAACCACTTGGTCTTGTGCATTCAGATGTTTGTGGACCTTTGAATATACAAGCCAGGTGTGGTTTTGAGTATTTCGTCACTTTCATTGACGATTACTCTAGATACTCATGTCTTTACCTAATGCATAGGAAATCAGAAACATTTTCAAAGTTTCAGGAATTCCTAGCAATGGCTCATAACTAATTAGGTAAAAGGTTAAAGATCTTGCGATCTGATAGGGGTGGAGAATATTTGGATATGCAGTTCCAAGATCATTTAACTGAACTTGGGATTTTATCACAAATTACTGCCCCAGGCACTCCGCAACAAAATGGTGTAGCGGAACGCCGAAACAGAACTTTATTGGAAGTGGTTAGATGCATGCTTAGTTACTCAACTCTACCAACTTCATTCTGGGGACATCAATTGAAACCGCAAATGACATTCTCAATGTCGTGCCGTCAAAATCAATCCCCAAAACACCTTTAGAATGCTGGAATGGTCGTGAACCTAGTTTACGCCATTATAGAATCTGGGGGTGTCCCGCTCACGTCCTGAGGAAAAAGGAGGGAAAGCTAGAACCGTGAACTGAAGTTTGCATGTTTGTTGGCTATCCTAAAGGTACTCGGGGTGGAATTTTCTATAGTCATTCAGAAAAGAAAGTGTTTACTTCTACAAATGCTACTTTTCTGGAAAATGACTATGTCCAGAACTTTAAACCTCGCAGCAAAGTAGTTTTAGAGGAGATGGTTAAAGAATTGACTCCAACCAATGTTCCATCGTCATCAACGCGAGTTGATGATGAAATTCCCACTCTTCATGTACAACCGACACAAGTCGATTTAAATGAAGAAAGTACCACTGTTCCTGAGCAAACAGTCACGGAGCCTCGTCATAGTGGGAGGGTTTCTAGAAACCCAGTTCGCTATGGTTTGGATGGTGAAACCAATATGGTTTTTGGTGACACTAGTGATGATGATCCATTGTCTTTCAAATAGGCAATGGCTAGCCCTGAAAAGGAACTATGGCTCGAAGCCATGAAACAGGAAATGGAGTCTATGTACTCAAATTCCGTCTGGGATCTTGTGGATGCACCTAGTGACTTTAGGCCCATTGGGTGCAAGTGGATCTACAAGAAGAAACGAGGTGTTGATGGAAATATCGAGACTTATAAAGCTCGATTAGTGGCAAAGGGTTATACCCAAAGAGAAGGCGTGGACTATGAGGAAACTTTTAGTCCGGTAGCCATGCTCAAATCCATTCGCATCCTCCTATCCATAGCAGCCGCTCTCGACTATGAGATTTGGCAAATGGACGTCAAAATAGCTTTTCTTAATGGAAAGCTTGACGAGGTCATTTATATGGATCATCCAGAAGGATTTAAAGTATCTGGACAAGAAGGAAAAGTTTGTAAGTTAAATAGGTCCATCTATGGACTTAAGCAAGCTTCTCGTTCCTGGAATCTTAGGTTTGATGAGATAATCAAAACCTATGGTTTTGAACAAAATATTGATGAGCCTTGTGTTTACCAACTGAAGGCAAATCAAATAGTGGTATTCCTGGTTCTTTATGTGGATGATATCTTACTCATTGGAAACAATGTTAAGAAATTATCAGATGTGAAGAATTGGATGAGCACTCAATTCCAGATGAAGGATTTGGGTGAAGCAAGTTATGTTCTAGGTATCCAAATCATCAGGGATAGAAAGAACAAACTTTTAGCTCTATCTCAAGCAGCTTAAATTGATAAAGTGCTTGAACGTTTCTCAATGAAAAATTCCAAGAAAGGGCGTCTACCGTCCCTCCATGGAATTCATCTTTCAAAGAAGCAGTCTCCCCAGACTCCTGAAGTGGAAGATGCAATGAGAAAAGTTCCTTACGCATCTGCAGTTGGAAGTCTGAAGTATGCCATGTTGTGTACTAGACCAGATATCTGCTATGCAGTGGGAGTAGTGAGCAGGTATCAGTCAAACCTAGGACCAGAACATTGGATAGCAGTTAAGAATATCCTGAAGTATTCGAGACGGACTAGGGATTATATGTTAGTCTACAAGGGTGGTGTTCTGAACCCTGTAGGCTACACCGATTCAGATTTTCAGACTGATGTCGATGACAGAAAGTCTACTTCTGGAATGGTGTTTACTCTTGGGGGTGGAGCTGTGATTTGGAGAAGCGTAAAGCAGTCTGCAATCTCAGGTTCCACCATGGAGGCTGAGTACATAGCTGCGTCAGAAGCAGCTAAGGAAATAGTCTGGCTAAAGAAGTTCTATTCGGATCTTGGAGTTATTCCAGAAATGGATAAATCGCTTGTGTTGTTTTGTGACAATACAGGAGCGATAGCCAACTCGAAAGAACCTCGAAGTCACAAGAGGAGTAAGCATATAGAAAGGAAGTATCACATTATTCGAGAATATGTGGCCAGGGGAGATGTGAAGGTTATGAAGATTGCAACTGAAGACAATCTTGCGGATCCGTTTACAAAGACACTACCAGAAGCTACATTTGATAAGCATATCAAGGAGATGGGATTGGTATAATTAAGGCATTAGTTTCAATTAGTGCAAGTGGGAGTTTGTTGGGGTTTTATGCCCTAATTAAAACCCAAATTCTTTGTAATCTCATTTTATTATCAATAAAAGAATAGAAATCATTTTTTGACTTGGTCAATCACTTTGCTCACATGTTTTATTTTCATGATTATTTGTTTAATATAAACTTCTATTAAATCCCGAGCATATAGCTAATCTTATTTATAGTGACGTAATTACAGTGGAATATAAATATGATTATATGTTCAAAATAAGTTAGTCCTAAGATTAGTCAGTGCACTGGATTTACACTGACTTGCTAATCTACGATATGATCTACTTACACATTACAGTGTTATGTTCTTTCCAGAACATTAGCAAAGTAGATAAGATCGGATGTATTTGTTACATCGGACAGGACCGATATTGACAGTTGATAAGATAAGCAAACATACCGTTATTATCTATTCTAGTCATATCATATAGTTGACCATAAGTCAATTCAATCTCAATTTTGAGTGGTTAATATTCTAACTGATTGTATTATTTGAGTTCTTTGACTTGTTCGTTACCAGCTTACCCTACGGACTAGCCCATACTTACATCTTGGGAACTCGGTAGTATAATTGAGTGGGAGTGTTAATCATAGACATGAACATCTATAGCTTCTGATGAATAAGTGAAATGATGGTTTCCTTTTAGTTTGGTTCAAGGTGTTAAATGATAGAGATCTCATTTCAGTAATTAAATTAGTTTACTGAAATATCATTTACAAGGAGCTAAGTGTTTTAAGGATAAAATACAATGAGGGGTAAAACGGTATTTTAGTCCTTTCTCATTGTAGACCGTCTATAGAGGATTGAGTGAAAATTATGGTTGTAACAATGGATAATTAATAGCGTATCTATATTTGTTATAGAGCGTTCTATGAATTCAATAGTGCAATTCCAAGTCTATAGTGGAGTCACGAGGAATTAATAAGTTAGTAAATTTATTTGTTAGATTTATGATAACTTATTGGAGCTTGATTTCATAGGCCCATGGTCCCCATTGTACCTTGGATAAAATCATCTAGATAGTCTCAATTAATTGATTTAATTATCAATTAGAATTATCAAAGTTGACCAGGTCAATTTTAGATAGTTTCACAGAGTTGTGTAATTTTGAGAAGCAAAGAGAAATTATGGCAGATTTATTAATTAAGATAAATTGGGATATAAATTAATAAATAAATTTAAATCAAGGTTCAAATTATAAATAATTAATTTGATAAATGATTTAAATAATTATTTAATTAATTAAATTAATAGAAAATAATACAGGCCTTGATTTTAAGTCCAATGGGCATATAATCAAATGGGAAATTTCACGGGCCTATAGCCCATGATAATTTCGACCTAGGGCTTCAAAATGGCTGTTATTTTATTGATTTTTTAAATTAAATTAAATGGCCTAATTGAGTCTATAAAAGGATTGCTTAGAGAGAAGATTTTAGAGACGACAGATAAGTCACAAGTCAGATTTTCTGATAGTTTTATATTCTCTCTAAACACAAGTCCTTTTCTAAGCCACTTTGTTATTTTCTCTTCTTCTCTCTATATCTATCTCATGTGTTGAGAATTGCCCACACTAGTCTAAGTGGTTCTAAGGATACATTGGAAGATCGTGTAGAAAATAGAAGATCGGCTCAGTTTCTTGATAATACTCTGCGACAGAAAGGATACAAGAATTAGAGAAACTGATGGAAGGACTCTTAATTCCGCTGCGTATACTGTAAGTATTATATTATTTGTTTATCTTTGAATTCAATTTTAGAAACATGTTTTAGGCTATCTCGTATTAATTTGTTTAATATTAGATATACATGAAAATAAATAAAGATCTTGTATAAGCTTTTTCCAACAACTGGTATCAGAGCCTTTGGTAATCTTTATTTTCATGCATGAACATGTTTAAAATTGGATTATTTGATATGTTTGAATAATTGGATGGTTTTTCATGTTTTTATGAACATATTGATTTTATGTGAATTTTAGCAATTTTTAGGTTATTTTTGCTGTATTTTCTATGCTATTAATTTTTATATATGCTTTATTTTATATAAAAAATGTTAAAAATTAATTAGAAAATGGTTTTGGTTTGAAAATTTGCTCTAAAATTCTTTTTGGAAAAATTTGCACTGGCTGCCATGCGCGCGCGCACGCGCGCCCCGCCAGCGCCCAGCGCGCCCCCCACCAGCGCCCTGCGTGCGCCCCACCTGTGCCCTACGTGCGCCCCGCGCGCACGCCTGCGTGCTTCCCTCCGTGTGCGCGCGCGACACCAGCCAAAGCACACGGGTGAACAGTACCCCGATACGAGTACTATTCATCCAAAACAAAATTTTAATTTTTTTTTTAAATAAAGAAAATTAAAATTGTGTACATTTATTATTTATTATCGAAACCAAAAATATATTTTTTGTTTCATCATTTAATTTTTTTTTTAAATTAAGATATTTTTGTTAGTTGGGATATAAATAATTAGATATTTTCTACAAAGATTCAAATTCAAATTTAAAATTAGACTGACAACTTAATTTTAAATCTTTTAATATATTAAAATATTAGAATTATGATATCAGATATTTAAGATATTTTCATTTAAATTCTTGATATTTTTATTAAATCTTTATTTGAAAATATAAATATCTTTTTATTCTATAGTTTTTAATATTTAAATTATTTGAAGTTTTAATATTGTTAGTTAGATATTTTTATAGATATTTGAATTTGTTTAACTATTTGAGATATTTTAGGGTTGTTATAACTATTTTTATTTTATTATTTTTAAATAGTTAAAATATTAGATAATAGTTGTAACAACACAAGATATTTTTGGAAAATAGTTTAGATATTGATTTTAAAATTTAAATTTGTTAAATTTTGAAAAATATCATTTTTTTCAGCCAATTAATAAAAAATATTTTTTTAATAAATGGGATTTAAATTAACTTTGGTTAATTGTTGATAAATCCTATTTAAATTAAATTAATATTTTTTTTTTCGAAATTAACCTAAAACCAAGTTGATTGTTGATAAATGAAATTTAAATTAACTATTTTTAATTGTTGATAAATTTCATTTAAATTGACTTATTTTTTGTAAAAATTTAATTAATTTGAATTTTTTTGATAAATTCTAGATAATTAATTGTGGTATTTTTGCAAATAAAATAAATTGTGGTATTTTTGCATAAATTCATAGAATTGCTCATATAGTAACATGATTAGGCTCATCCAATTATAACATGTCTGTTTGCACTATATGTGGTATTTTTGCAATTGGGCTTAGATGCATATAGTGGCCCATATGTTTGTTAGATATGTGGTATATGTGACATGCATGGTTATTCTTGATGCAGGTTGGATGTTTAAATGTAATGCACGAGAAACATGTGATTAGGACATGCTATGTATACTAAATATGATATTGTTCAGAGCTTGAGCCTCTGTGTTTATGCATTATCCTAATTGTGCTAGTAATTTTTAAGTAAGCATGTTGAATGCCCTGTATTCGGATATTTGATATATGATATATGTTTGGTGGCATTGCTTACTTGTATATGGCACTAACTAGTCAGGGTTAGCACTGGTCGCGTACTACGGACCTAATAGCCGAGAACGACATAGCGTCATGAACGCAGGGCTGAATGAAGATTAGAGCTAATCGATATCAGCGTTGAATGACTCTAAGGCATTAATATTGGACCGACCCTAAGGTCGATGAAACTTATAAGCGCTTGACTAGTCTAGGACTAGTTACTGAGAGCCAGGGCCTAAAGCCTAGGTGACTGCTTGTCACATGGCTAGGGAATAGAGCTCCATGGTTATGACTCTATGGTCATGAGGAAGGTTATGTTGGTGACTAGTCATCATGCACCTATCCTATTTAAGCTAGTGAAAGGATCACTTATCTACTCGATAGGTTTATGCTAGTGACTATTTCACCAGATACTTATCTTGTTTAAGCTAGTGAAAGTATCACTTATCTACAAGCCGCGGTGACACTATCATCACATGGCTATTGGGAATGGAACCCACCTCAGTTACTAGTACAACTGTCACTCTTCTATTTGGGGCTAAAAGCCCTAGATGACTATTATGGTCATTGGTTGATGTGTTATACTCAACTTTACATGGATTTGTTTGCCTGCTGGAATAGGGCTATATCTGCTAGGCGTGTGCCTTATGATTTGATGACATGTTATTAATGTTCATGAGCATATTAAGTTTTCTTGCTGGGCTTCGGCTCATGGGTTCTATGTGGTGCAAGTAAAGGCAAAAGAAAGCTGGACCATCCTTGAGTTGAAGAGCTTAGGTGACGATGTGTACATATGCGGCTGCTTGACCGCCACGGTCGAGGGTTGAAAGAGGAACTAGGGTTAAATCCTGTTTTGCCGCTTAGATTGGCCTGTTGTAAATATTTTCCTGTAATAGGCTCTTAAATTATATTTTTGGGATCCCAATGTATACAATAAACGTTCTAATGAAACGTTATATCTTAACCAAAAATTTTAATCCCTAACCGCTAATCATACTTAGTTACATGATTTTGGCCAAATGACTCGATTAGTGAGTTTAGCACTGTTTACAAGGCACACTGTAACGGTCCTTGGAGTTTGGGGCATTACATGTAATACCCTGGATAGCCAATACTAATACACTGTATATTTCAAATAGTGATGGACTCGCTAACTGAGTCATTTGGACATAAACATGTAACGAACAATAATTAAAGGGTTAGGGTTAAAATTTTTTGTCAAAAGAATATTTACTTTCAATAAAACGTATGAGTTCGTACACAGGATCCCAAAATAAGTGTTTACAAGTTAAATACAACTCAAAGGAATACAAACAGGTCGACCTAAGCGGAAAAATTAGGGTTCGACCCTAGTTCCTATGAGAATCCCCAGCTGTGACAGTCGAGCAGACCGCATATGTATACGTCGCCACTGAAGCTCTCCAACTTATGGCTGGTCCAGCTTCCCTTTTCCCTTACCTGGACCAGATAGCACCCGTGAGCCAAGCCTTAGCAAGAAATTATATACATGCTCATAAGTAGTGAATAACATATTACAAAATATTATCTAGCATGCCCAACAGTAATAACTCTACTAATGCATGTATTTAATTCAGAAAAGTGACTATAGAATAAAACTGGAGCCCGTTGCCCTAGATAAGTGATTGTAGAGTCACACCGGAGTCGTTGCCCTTTTCCCTGTATAACCAGCCTTAGGGTTGACCAAGCATACCTAGCGCTTTATTTTACAAGCGACCATAGGGTCGTTCAAGTGTATATCACGCTCCTGGATAAGCCTAACCAATTCGGCCTGCGCTTAGCGCGCTACCGCCGCCATTGACTCATAAGTCAAGACTTTCAATCAAATAAAACAGATAAGCATACATCATATGTCACAAGTACGCACAACACAGTTAACATATCTAATAAAACAGTCCAAGCCTGGTCATAACCATGTTCAATAACTAGGCTAAGCCCTAATCACTTACTGGGTGTAGTTTTCTTACCTTATGTCCTTAGCGACACAAGTATCATGACCTTGAGCACGACCCATTTCCTCTTGAGCCAATCAATAACCTAGTCACAACCATAATAGAGAATATCCATCAATATTGAGCAAATAAAGGCTTTTGGACCGATTCCTAGCCTCCGGGACCTCGAATTTTACTAAACTGGGCAATAGAATCCTTCCCGAGCCCTTAGGTTTGAGTCCCTGCAACTTAAAATCTAAACTGGCCATTTCCCCAATTAGAACCACGGCTCAAGCCCCATAGGGTCGTGACGTGCCACAAGGAAGATAGCTCTGAAACTCTCCTCACTGGACACGCACTGCAGTGCAACCTACCCAGTGTCGCAGGGCCGAAGTGTTTCGAGGGACCTTCTTGCGAGTCGTGGTGCGAACTCATGAACCCAAAATTCTGTGTTTTCTTCCAAGCCAAAATCCCAAATTTTCTTCCCAAAACCAAACTACATCCAAAAGAAAGTCCCAAAAACGTTCTCAAAAATCTCAAACAAAATATAAACTCCAAAAATCAAATCAAAACCTCATCACAACTCATAATCCAAACCTTGAGTTTCCAAAACTCAAGAACACCCTAAAAGCTCAAGAAACTCAGGAATTTACTAAAGAAACATAGAACATTACTTACCTCCACTGAGAATTATGACCCTAAGTTACCTTAAACCAATCCTAGCTCCAAACCCTCAATCCCTAAGCAAATATTCTTCAAAAATAAAAAACTCACCCAATAGATTTAAAAGAACAAGAGAGAAACGAGAGAGAGAGAGAGAGAGAGAGAGAGAGAGAGAGAGAGAGAGAGAGAGAGAGAAAGAGAGAGAGAAGAGAAGAGAATAGGTGAGCTGCTGAGTTTTGATTTCTTTTCCTAAGTTCTGAAAGCTTCCAATAGACTAAACCATTCCAAGGGCAAGAAAAGACTAAAATTCTCCTCACCCAAAAGCTTTCTAGTTAATGCTCTCAAGGGAAAAATAATCTTTTGCCACCATTTCCCACTAATCTCAATTAACACCAATTAATCACCAATGAATTCCCATTACCCGATAATTCACGGTAATGTACTAAATTATCAAAACACTCCTAGGCTCACCCCAATTCAGGTATTTAACCCCGTTGTGACTTAACCGCTACTTTGCTCAAAAAGGTCATCTCCTCTCGAATAACTAAAATATATCCACATAATAATGCAGTCTCAATCATAAAGTACACATATATACAAATATACCATCAACGGGTAAAAGTTACGAAAATACCATTCTAATAAGAAACGGGCCTACATGGATGTTTAATACACTTAAACATGCAATCAGGTCATGCAATCAGGGCTAGAGATATACTGCAGAGAGGCTTCATAGGGTTTTTAGCCAGTGTGGTGGATACCACTTAGGTCATGCCAGTGGGACCATCAGAGACTAGGTTGGTCTGTGAATTCCTGGATGTGTTCCCAGAAGATTTACAAGGGTTGCCGCCGCGCAGGGAGATCGACTTTGTTATTGAGCTAGCACCAGGGACAGAGCCAGTGTCTAGGGCACCTTACCGAATGGCCCCAGCAGAGTTGAGGGAACTCAAGGTACAGTTACAAGAGTTGTTGGATCTAGGTTTTATTAGACCCAGTTTCTCGCCATGGGGTGCGCCAGTGTTATTTGTGAAGAAGAAGGACGGTTCTCTAAGGATGTGCATAGACTATAGAGAACTGAATAAGTTGACTATCTAGAACAAGT